>NC_054701.1:56217379-56364879 GCF_016097555.1 Gigantopelta aegis
TGGATGAAGTATACAGCCCATAAGGTCAGACATTTTTATTCTATGTTTTATGGGCCTGCCGACACATATATTCTCAATTTAGACTAAAAATAAATTTGAACAAGAGTACCGGTGAGGTACATGATATGCCCATCAGGAGTTTGATGGAAAACCATATCTATATTAATGAATATGTTACGGGTATGATTTAATTGTAATTATGTGAAATTGCAATGGGATGGATGAACAGTTTGTTTTGGAGCAACCACCATCCCAAGTTGTTCCGACATGTAGTTTTATGGTCCTGTATGCATCTGTATGCAAGATATGATCAGGACAAAGATTTACTGTTATGTGGAGTAGAGAGTGAAAAGTAGATCACAGTCACCTAGTAATAGTACGAGACATACCGCCATCCCAAGCTGTTCTTACATGTGAGGTTTCATGGTCCTCTATGTCAGATGTGGTCCAGACAAGGATGTACTATTATGTGCAGTAGACCATGAAAAGTAAGTCACAGTGACCCAGTAATAGTACGAGACACACCGCCATCATAAGTTGTTCCTACATGTGAGGTTTAATGGTCCTGTATGCATCTGTATACAAAATATGGTCCGGACAAGCATTTACTGTTATATGCAGTAGACCGTGAAAAGTAGGTCACAGTGACCTAGAAATAGTACAAGACACACCGCCATCCCAAGTTGTTCCTACATGTGAGGTTTGATGGTCCTGTATGCATGTGTATGCAAGATATGGTCCGGACAAGAAAAAGTTAACAGACAGACATACGGACAGACAATGCCATACCATAATATGACCCATATAAAATAATATAATATGACCTATATATATATATAGGTGTCCTTTTTCATTACTGCAAATACCATCAATTTATCAACTGCATGTTAAATTAAAATTTTAATAAGTTAACATTCTGTGGACACTGTTTTCACTAGATGAATAAAGTGTTATTAAGTAACATGTTATATTACATAGAGAGTACCAGCCTCAGTGGCATCGTGGTTAAGCCATCGGACATAAGGCTGGTAGGTACAGGGTTCGCAGCCCAGTACCTGCTCCCACCCAGAGCGAGGTTTAATGACTCAATGGGTATAAGGCCACTACACCCTCTTCTCTCTCACTAACCACTAACAATTAACCCCTAACCCACTGTCCTGGACGGACAGCCCAGATAGCTGAGGTGTGTGCCCAGGACAGCGTGCTTGAACCTTAATTGGATATAAGCATGAAAATAAGAAATGAACATAGCGAGTATAAATTATTTAAACTCTTTATCAAGACAAGACTGTCTGCTAAAACCTTTTACCTGATACGTATACAGATGTATCCAGAGGTAAATGGCACACATTTGATTTGGAAAGTTGAATGTTGCAATCACATTTCTGCTAAAACATAATCAACATTTCACCTGAATGGTGCACATATCCAAAAGACGACAGCATGAAACTGATCGATTACACAAATAATTTACATCCTTTCAGTTCATTTGAAGTCAGTTCTTGGGTAGGACGTGGAATATTACAATCTAATGTCCGACTTATCTGTATGTGCACAACAAATATTCAGATCACCTGTTTCATCCAAGCAAAACATACAGCACATGAGCATGGGAGAATAGCTGCATAATCTGCATAACAATAGACCTGCACACCTGAAGGGATATAGGTTTACAATCTCCACATAAGATAGGAAGAGAACAATACTAACTGCATATTACACATGTCTTGATACTCCAGTGTCTGCTGTGATCATACAGCCAATGCTGTTTGCTCTGTGATTTCGTTATTTGTTATCAGCCACTTTCTAAGAAATGATATCAGTTTTGGAAAGTACATGATAACATACGGGTTATCTGCATATCCTGGAGTGAAATGTGGTGTGAATCCCACTAGTCACCTACCAGACAGGTGCAAGGTGGCTTTTCCCCCCAAGGCCAAGCTTGTGAACTAAATATTTTACAATCATACTCCAAGATGGAGGTTTACATTATATGTTTCTGGTATTGCAGTGTCAGAATGTTTCAAGCAACGTAACTTCTAAAGCTTAATTTAAAGGAAAGGAAAGGAAATGTTTTATTTAACGACACACTCAACACATTTTATTTAAGGTTATATGGTGTCAGACATATGGTTAAGGACCACACAGATATTGAGGGAGGAAACCCGCTGTCGCCACCTCATGAGCTACTCTTTTCAATTAACAGCATGGGATCTTTTATATGCACCATCCCATAGACAGGATAGCACATACCATGGCCTTTGATGTGCCAGTCGTGGTGCACTGGCTGGAGCGAGAAATAGCACAATGGGCCCACTGACGGGGATCGATCCCAAACTGACCGCGCATCAAGTGAGCGCTTTACCACTGGGCTATGTCTCACCCCCAATTCAAAGGAGTCAGTAACACAGTATTATATCCATTCAAGTACTAGTACAGAGTATTATATCTATTCAAGTACTAGTACACAGTATTATATCCATTCAAGTACTAGTACAGAGTATTATATCTATTCAAGTACTAGTACACAGTATTATATCCATTCAAGTACTAGTACAGAGTATTATATCTATTCAAGTACTAGTACACAGTATTATATCCATTCAAGTACTAGTACAGAGTATTATATCTATTCAAGTACTAGTACAGAGTATTATATCCATTCAAGTACTAGTACAGAGTATTATATCTATTCAAGTACTAGTACAGAGTATTATATCCATTCAAGTACTAGTACACAGTATTATATCCATTCAAGTACTAGTACAGAGTATTATATCTATTCAAGTACTAGTACAGAGTATTATATCTATTCAAGTACTAGTACACAGTATTATATCTATTCAAGTACTAGTACACAGTATTATATCTATTCAAGTACTAGTACAGGTAGCTTGTTTCAAGTGCAGGGCCCCCGTTCCATGAAGTGATCTTATAGCCATAATATAATTTTAATGCTCAAATCGCTTCATGGAACGGTTTTGTTTGTTTTATTTTAATTAATAATACCACTAGAGCACATTGATTTATTAATCATCAGCTATTGGATGTCAAACATTTGGTAATTCTGAAATATAGTTTTAGAGAAAAAACCTGATGCATTTTTACATTAGTACCAAGGGATCTTTTATATGCACCATCACACAAGAGAGGATACCACAGCCTTTGATATACCAATCATGGTGCACTGGCAGGAACAGGAAATAGACCAACGGACCCACCAACAGGGATCTGAGACCGACCGCGCATCAAGCGAGTGCTTTACCACTGAACTTCATCCCTCCCCTCGTGGAACGGGTTCCTGTTCATCATTTAAAACACAAATATTCAACAATACAATACAACAGACTGCAATAACTAATATTAACATAATTTATTCTATTAAATATCTTTTTGGAAAATATGAGCGAATTTGGGGACAGAAAGCAAAATCTATTGAAAAAAGACGATGAAGGGGGAAAGATGAAGACTGGATGTAACTCAATGGTAAAAAAGATTTGACAGATCCCCCTCCCATCCTAACCAGTATCCCATGACTGTTGCATCAAAAGTCATGGTATGTACTGTCTAGTCAATGGAAAACTTGCATATCATAAATCCATTATTGCTTCTTTGGTAGGAGTAGCTTATGTGTTGGCAATGGATCTCTCTCTCTCTCTCTCTCTCTCTCTCTCTCTCTCTCTCTCTCTCTCTCTCTCTCTCTCTCTCTCTCTCCCTCTCTCTCTCTCTGTCTCTCCCTCCCTCTCCCTCCCTCCCTCCCTCTCTCTCTCTGTCTCTCTCTCTCTCTCTCTCTCTGTGTCTCTCTCTCTCTCTTTCATCAAAATAACTGCATGCTAGACACCACAGGTAAAGGTTAAACTGTTGCTGAACAAATATTCCTTTTCTCTATTAAAAAACCCTCCAGTATTGTACATGTCTGTCACACAAACATAACCACTGGTTATTACTGTGGTGTAATATATACTCTTAATATCTTCCATATCACAAAGCTTTAAATCAATTCTTTAGATCAGAATTCATCAACGTGACATATGTTACAAAGTCGATTCAATGGGTAGATGCCACAGTAGAAGAACAGACTAATAGCAGTGTTTCTGCCAGAAAGAAATTTGTGTGTATAATTATGGCGTTATAGAATTGAATTCAACCAGTCAACAGGGGGGGGGGGTCTCCCCAAGAAAGAAAATAGGTTAAGATTAGGGTTAAGGTTAAGAAAATCACACAGTGATGATAAGAGTAATTAATTTTTTCAAAAGGTTAACTTTAAAATAAATCTGCTAAAAAAATATGGATTTGGTGCCATACCCATTTTACCCTCTGGCAGAAACCCTGAATGGATGTTAGTGTTAACAAGTTTGGGTGTACATGCACTAATGTTGTAGATATTATTAGGTGTTGTCATCATTATCAAGTACATGTTGCTCACACAAAGTCAGGGTTCCACACATAATAGGATAACACATCAATGACACAAACAAATGATTCAAATACCTGAAGCTAAGAATTCTCAAATCAATGAGCTTTAAAATCTATTGTTGTTTCCAACAAATACGAAAACTGTAATGACCTTCCCGCCATGGAAGCAAGACAACAGTGAGTCTGCAAAGTCATTAAATATTTTACAAAACAAAGATAATTTGAATACTAAACTGGAGAGAGAAAAAAAGAGAGGTAATTTCATGAAAATATGTCTCAATTACATGCACTGGTTTGGTGTTAAAATAAAGTGTTTTTTTTTTAAATTACTTCTTTTTTTGGTGGTATATTTTGGATGTAAAATTCAAGATTAATCAATGTATTTATTAACAAAAATTTTTTTAAAAATTAATTACATTTTTAATTAAAAAATTCATTTTTCTTTTTTATCAATTTCAAAATTTTGTAGCATGCAAAAGAATAATATCCACTATGACTTAATAATAATTATTAACTACGGTGTGAGCTATACAGTTTAACTTTAGTTTACTGTATACTTTGTAATACCAATAACGAGTGAAAGTATTATTTCTTCTTTTCTCGTTTCAGCCAGTGCACCATGTATAACAAAGGCTGTGGCATGTGCTATCCTGTCTGTGGGATGGTGCATACAAAAGATCCCTTGCTACTAATGGAAAAATGTACCGGGATTCCTTTCTAAGAATTACCAAATGTTTGACAACCAATAGCCAATGATTAATAAAACAATGTGCTCTAGTGGTGTTGATAAACAAAACAAACTTTTATTCTTTCTTTAGTTTTCATGTAAGCATTGCAAAGTATCTTACAAACTACAGCCCTCTATATTAACTTTTCCATCTAGGAGCCAGATGGCGCCTACTTGTATTTTTATATAGATGGTATGAAATGTTTTAGTCGTCAGATGGAAAAACATTAGGTCGCAATGTAAAGGGCTGAAATACTTTGTTCGAAAACAAGGATGACATCATTATTCATGCATGATGTCATTCTTAGTCATTTTCTGTACTACACAGCTGTACATGGGGAAAATCAATCAAATTACATCACTATTCAAGGGCGTTAACTCAGTGGCACTCCTTCCTTTTTGCCATAAAGCAATTTAATGCAGGTGGGGTTTTTTGCTGGTTTTTTACTACCCCTTATCAATACTAACATTCTGTTGCATTTGAGTAATTTAATATATTTGATGCAGTTAAAAGCATATTGTAAGGCACTGATTCATGGCTTCCCATTGCTGACAAATTAATATATATATATATATATATATATATATATATATTATAAAACTAAAACAGCCTTTATTGGAAATAAAAACATACACAATGTCATCTCCTGATATTTGACTCCAACTTGGCAAAACATTTATTTGTCTGGCTTTAATTTATTATAAAGTTAACCTTTAAGTTTTATTATCTGACAATTCCCAGTTCTACTTATTTAAAAAAAAAAATATTGTTTCACTAAATAGTAATCACTTTCACAAGTGAGCCCCCCAAAATAGTAAAATGTTCTGTCAAAAATTGTAAACATTATATATTCCATAGACAATTGGTTTTTAATTTTTTCATTGAATTCATTGGTTCATTTATTTCATTTTGTTGACATTTTGTTACAGAAACAAGATTACAGAGGCAAGAACACGCATGGATCACAATTATTATAATTCATGTAGTTTATAAAGTCTTTCTTACTTTTAACTTATTTTCGTGCTTACATATCCAAGTAAGGTTCAAGCACATTGTCCTGGGCATACACCTCAGCTATCTAGGCTGTCTGTCCAGGACAGTGGGTTAGTTGTTAGTTAGAGGGAAGAGGGTGCAGTGGTCTTACACCTACCCATTGAGTTGTTAAATCTCGCTCTGGGTGGGAGCTGGTATTGGGTTGCGAACTCAGTACCTACCAGCCTTATGTCCGATGGCTTAACCACGACACCACTGAGACAGGAAGTAAGTCTTATATGCAAGTGTCATCTACCGTATTCAAAACCAGAGGGTTTCTTGTTCTCTAGTACTATAATTTAATTAGTCTGCTTAAGAATTCTAGTACAGTGAAAACTCTCAAAACCGGACCCTCTGTCAACCGGAATTCCTCCCAAACCGGACATTCTACACGGTCCTTTTTTACAAAATCAAAAATAACCTAAATAGAGTTTCACTGTACTTTTAAATAAACCAGGCTTACCTGGTATCTCTACTTCTTATGGGATTTACACAGACTATTAAAAACAAAGGAGCAGACGACAAACATCGCTCAAAAAAAAAAAAAAAAAAAAAAAAAAAAAAAGGTGTTTTTTTCAGTTCTCTTTTACTAAATACGAACAATAAAATAAGTTTTACACGTGACAACCACATTTCCTGACCACTAGGATACACATTTATGAACAACACATGCAAAAGCAAAAAGGAAGCAAAGAAATCCCCCCAAAAACAAAAAAACAAAAACAATAACTTTGTTCTGACATGAACACATGCATATTATAAATGGGTAAACAGCTTGCACTTTAGAGGTTTGCTGATAAACTGGAGCAGGCGGAGAAGTAAAATACGATAAGATAAACAGTGTATTGTCAACTTGCAGAGATGGACACAAACTCCTAAGACTTGCCTTTGTTTGTCTGCTAAGGAAAAAGATGTACACATTCCTGTTTAGATGCGGCTCCAAATGAATGTGCAATATGTTTGCCGGCGTCACATTAAGAAGACAGAGCATCTCAATCTATGTCGCACAGTTTACTCGGCGCAAGCTGGAAAGCATGGACAAGACATGCTGGAATCTGACTCATTAACATGCAAAGCACATATACAAAGCAGTATTGTCAGAAACATTCTTCAGATGTTTGTTCATCAAAGTCAAATAGTTTTCAGTAACCACAGTACATGCTATAATGGGCATATTTTAATTTTTTAATATGAACTTTCACATGGTACATGTATAGACCATTGAAAAATAAATACTAATTTTTCATAACTACTTGCCCCAAAGATAAAGTTTGTTTGTTAAAGTTTATTTTGTTTAACAACACCACTAGAGCATATCTGATTTATTAATCATCAGCTATTGGATATCAAACATTTGGTAATTTTGACATATAGTCTTAAAGAAGAAACTCGCTACATTTTTATTTTACCAGTACTACCATCCCACAGACAGGATAGCATTTACCACACCCTTTGATATACCAGTCGTGGTGGACTGCCCCAAAGATAAAGGTCTGCCCCTGTGTTTTTTGTAAAAAAAAAGAAAAAAAAAAGGCTTAATGTGTGTTAATTCCAATGTTCTGAAAATATAAAATTAAAAATTAAATTTCACTTTGCCTCCATTTTGAAATTTGTTTTAAAATGAAAATATAACATTTAATGGCCATAATAAGTGTTTGTGGTGTAAGTCTCTTATATGGCACATTTGTTATAACTGTATTATGTGGTAGATTTAATACATGAACATGTATTTAATTACATGGGAAAATAAAATATTATGCATATTTGATGAAGGAAGAGCATCTGTTTTTTTGCACTAAATGATTAATCACTATGAAATTAAAAAATCTAATTTCTCGTAGAGGTAAATAATGATGATGAATTAAGCACTTAATACTGACAGCAAGTGTGCATCTGCACAGCTGGACCGGTTTTATTACGTATTTCTAAATATGAGAACTGTCTTAGTAAATAGCAATCTACAGACTGTCTTAACTCATTAAGGGGCGGGACGTAGCCCAGTGGTAAAGCACTCGCTTGATGCACTGTCAGTCTAGGATCGATCCCTATCGGCTATTTCTCGTTCCAGCCAGTGCATGATGAATGAAGCACTTAATACTGCACAGCTGGACCGGTTTTATTACGTATTTCTAAATATGAGAACTGTCTTAGTAAATAGCAATCTACAGACTGTCTTAACTCATTAAGGGGCGGGACATAGCCCAGTGGTAAAGCGCTCGCTTGATGCGCTGTCAGTCTAGGATCGATTCCTATCGGTGGGACCATTGGGCTATTTCTCATTCCAGCCAGTGCACGACGACTGATATATCAAAGACTGTGGTATGTGCTAACCTGTCTATGGGATGGTGCATATCAAAGATCCCTTGCTACTAATGGAAAAATGTTGCAGGTTTCCTCTCTAAGACTATATGTCAAAATTACAAAATGTTTGACATCCAATAGCCGATGATTAATAAATGTGCTCTAGTGGTGTTGTTAAACAAAACAAACTAACCTTTAACTCATTAATTAGCAGCAGTTTGAAAAGCTATATCAGATACATATCAGTTGTCCCTTGGATAATGTTTTTTGTTGTTGTTTTTTTGTTTTATCAGGACTATTGAAAGAAAGCCACCAGTTACATATATACACCCTTCCCAGAAACTCGACATCTGAAGGTGTAGGGGCTTCATTCACATTCTGTAAGTGTATGCAGTTCTGAAGAAAACATCAACTGAAAAGTTACTAAACAAATTTCCATGTGAACAAAGAAAATTAAAACAAACAAAAAACTAACTAACTAAATAAAAAACCCCACAAAAACCCCCATGTTTTTCAGATTTTTATTATCATTTTAATTTTAGTTTTCCTTAATTTTTTATTATTATTATTATTTATTTTTTTACATTCCAGGTTATTTAAGACCCTACCCCATGACATCATACTTGAAATATAACTGAATATTAAGTATGCTAATTATAGTGTCATAATATATTGTACGTTTGTTTTTTAATATATAATGTACTTCAATGATACACACAAAAAACTAAAAAACCCACCATTTTTAAAAATCAATATTAATTTCAAAATATAAAAACATTTTTAAAAATCAATATTAACTTCAAAATATAAACGTAACTGATTTTTTAAAGTCTAAGATCTTAATTTTAATTTCATACTGATCCAAAGAGAGAAACACCTGGTGACACTTGCAGGCACCAAGGTTCTGGGAAACATCTGTGAAAGTGTGTTCAGGGATTAACTGAGTCAGGTAAGTCTCACGCAGCGACAGTTCTGTTCAATCTGTAATTTCACACGTCACTACTAAGCTGTCCACTGCATCAATTTGCAGTGGTCTCAAAGTTTTGGCATACACACAAAAACAGAAAAGAAGTTGTTGCATCACACCTTCTTTTTGTTTTTTGTTCCTTCTACAACTGTGGTTACAGTATTTGCTCATGGCCAAAACAAGCTAGGATGTAACAGATCTGAGGTTGAGGGAAATGAATATGTAACAGCCCCTCCCCCACCCCCAGCAGACTGTTTAATCACTATTACGTGTTAACTACAGGTATATGGCAAATGGTGAAACATGATGTTCCGACAGTGAAACCAAATTGTATATTATTTTTATTTAAATTCTTCAAGTAAATGATTTGTTTTGTTTTAATTGTTTTTTAAAGTCATTGATTAGGGTTGGAATTTACGGATTTTCTTTTTTTCCCTTTTCTTTTTATGATTGCAATGGAATCATAAAATTATGTAATATAGACATTTTGGGATATTTCGGGGTGTTGTTTAGCTCAGTCGGTTGAGTGCTTGCCTGAAGTGCTTGTGTCGCAGGATCAAATCACCTTGGTGGATCTGTTCAACTCATCAGTTTTCTTCTCATTCCAACCAGTGCATCACAACTGGTCAAAAGCCATGGTATGTGCTTTCCTGCCTGTGGGAAAGTGCATATACAAAATTTCTTACTGCATTAGGGAAAATGTAGTGGGTTTCCTCTGATGACTATGTGTCAGAATTACCAAATGTTTGACATCCAATAGCCAATGATTACCATAATTAATCAAACTGCTCTAGTAGTGTCATTAAACAATACAAACTTTAACTTGGTGGGATTTCAACCCACAATCTATCTCTTCAGATTCCAAATCTGTGATTTGCACAAGGATAGACTCATGTTAAATCCATGGCATTGGAATGTACAGTGTATGATGTGACTCAGTGGCAGGAGCAAACCACTGCTCTCCTTTTAAAAAAAAATGTAAGTTTACATTTATACTTAGCTCTTGTACACGTATGTTTACATAATACAGGAACATGTATTATGTTTGGCATATATTTTACATATAATATTATATCATTACGAAAGACCCTAGCTAAGACGAAAAAACATTTATTTACTGGTATGTATAGTTCAAACTATATCGTCTTATGTGTAGGTTTACATTAATGCTCAAATCTAGGTGTGGAATGTTTTGTGAAACTGGTCCAATGCAGTTCCACACATCTAACCCTTTCCCCTCAAAAATGTCGTCACAACAAATAACAAAGCAAAATGATGAAAGGTGAATGCAAAAACACTTCCAACTTTACATTTTTAGGTAATTACTAATTGTGGAGATGCCTTCCAATAATGTAACTGCAGGAAAAACTAAACATAATAATTTTTAAAGATATGCTCTTCTTATTAAATTTAAGCACTGAAAATAACTATTTCAGTATATTATAATATAGACCCTTCAAATAAATACAAATGTCTGTTAACCTTTACATAATGGCCATGAGCTCAAAGACGACAATCTTGTGCATATGTGGATGTTACAGACCAACAAAACTCAGTTTATGTAGACTATTTTAAATTACAGTTACATGAGAACAGCCAAGTAGAAAAGTGTGAACTCTGAGTAATAAAACAAGCATGGGTGGGGCTTTGAGCTACTGACCCTTGGTTTTTAGGTACATACCTTTTAAGTGTAGCCTAAAATGCATTTAGTGACACCAAAACAGCACCAGCATATATCATGGCCTCTGACAAACCAGTCAGGGGGTGCTGGACAGGATGGGGAAAACCCAATCAGAGGACTGGTCCACTGATGGTCAGTCTTCCAACACAGTACAAGCACATTAGGCAGGCACACCTCAGGCAGGCACACCTCAGGCAGGCACACCTCAGGCAGGCACACCTCAGGCAGGCACACCTCAGGCAGGCACACCTGTCAGGCACACTTCAGGCAGGCACTCTACTGATTGAGCTTGAGTTGGCAAGTTGAATTTACACCCAACATTTTGATGGTTCAATGAACAAAAGTATAAATGAGATGCTTTTATATATACAACTACAAGAAATGTATTTAGAGAAGCATGGAAATAAAACATTAACTTTGAAAATCAAAATGTTAAAGTATAAAGTTTGTTTTGTTTAATGACAACACTAGAGCACATTGAATTATTAATCATCGGCTATTGGATGTCAAACATATGGTCATTGTGACACAGTCATAAAGATATGAAACCCGGTACATTTTTCCATTAGTAGCAAGAGATCTTGTATATGCACCATACCACAGACAGGATAGCACATACCACAGACTTTGATATATACTACTCAAAAGAATTTAAGGGTCAGACGATATTTTCGACATTATTTTCTGAATGTCAATTATATTAGCTAGACCATAATGTCACGCATGGTATTGTTCCATTTTGACGAAAGCGGGTCTAAAGCAACCCATAAATGAATTAAAATCCACTGTCATTGACACTGTCGACTAGTTCTAATGGCGAAAACATGCTTACATTTGCACGTAAATTAGGGCGAAAGCGAAAGGTCTGCTAAGTGCCCATAACTTGCTTTTTCACAAAGCGCTTCATTTGCAAGCTTTGCATGTGTATTCCATGTTCCCAATGCTGAATTTCTGTATAATTGGAGCTTGCGTTCGTGTACGGTGCACACTCCAAATTCGACAATGGTACGACGTCAACTGACTATCGAAGATCGAGGAAGGGCTATTGCTTGGCTTCAGGATGGCAATACGCAAAGAAATGTTGCTCTGAGACTTGGTGTCAGTCAGAGTGTCGTTGGCTGACTGTGGCAACGGTACCAAGCAACGAATTCTGTTCGAAATCGTCCACGTTCGGGAAGACCCCGAAGCACTACAAATAGAGAGGACCGCTACATCACCAATATGGCTCTACGTCAACGCACAACCACTGCACGCCGATTACGTGACAATCTGCGGACTGCGACTGGAACTCGAGTGTCTGATCAAACCATACGCAATCGTCTGAGAGCCAATAATCTACGCTGCCGTCGCCAGGCTGTTTGACCACCACTCCTACCACGTCACAGAACGGCCAGATGTCACTGGTGCACACTTCATCTGCGGTGGCAACGTGTTCAGTGGGGTCGAGTGATGTTCACTGATGAGTCCAGGTTTAGTCTCCAGTTCAACGACGGTCGGGTTCGTGTCTACAGACGTCCTGGGGAGCGCTTCGCTGACGTTAACGTTAGACAACGTCACCGGTTCGGTGGTGGCAGTGTCATGGTGTGGGGCGGCATCTCTATCCACCACAGGACCCCCCTCTATGTGGTGGATGGCAATCTGAATGGAATCTGCTATCTGAATGAGATTATCCGGCCGTTGGTTCTCCCAGGCCTTCAGCAGATTGGCGGCGGGGCAGTTCTGCAGGATGACAATGCCAGACCCCACCGCGCCAGGGTGGTAACGGACTTTCTCAGACAACAAGGTATCGCCAGGATGGATTGGCCAGCATATTTGCCTGACTTGGCCCCAATAGAGAACGCCTGGGACGAATTAGGCAGGAGAGTGCAGGATAACCATGCCACTCCGGCCAACCTTCATGATCTGGGTCAACTTCTTATGGCAGAGTGGCAGGCCATTCCCCAAGAGTTCTTCAGACGTCTGATCAACAGCATGAGGCAACGATGTGTCGAGTGTATTCACGCCAGGGGTGGATTCACACACTATTAAACGAATGTTCTAATGTGTAAAATCCTTGTTTGACAACCTTCAACTTTGACAGCATGTCATGTGACTTTCTTGTATACAGTGACGTTTGTGTTTTTTTGTAAATATGGAACAATAAATTAAATTTTTGGTGTAGTTTACATCATCAATCTAATACACTCTGAAACTTATTTGGTTATAAATTTTTGACCCTTAAATTCTTTTGAGTAGTATACTTGTCGTGGTGCACTGGCTAGAATTGAAATGAAAATTGTAAGAATACCTGCATGTTGGTGTTATTATACATGTATTACATAATTTTACCTATGAACAGAAACCTGACACACATAGGATTAAAAGTCTGTCAAAAATATTCTTGGCAAAACGGAATCATTGTCAAGTGATCCTTAGCATTGATCTTATTTAAAATATATCTACAAATGTATAGATACCATAATCAAATACAGACATCAATGGTAAATTCAAACATAACATTGCAGTGCATATACAGGGTTCAAACTTAATGACAGCACCGACATAAACTGCCATGGATAAATATTGCTGCCGTCTATTAAATTCCTCAATAACAGCAAAAATGAATGTATCTGGTGTACATTATCTCTCAGTATTTAACATGTACATTTGAAATATTTAACATGTACCTTTTAGTCACATTTATTTGCTGCAAACGTTTTTTAAACATTGCAGTAAGTACGTTCAAAATTGCCGTGGGTGTGCCGTTATACCAAAGCAATTAAAAAACCCAAAACATTTGTGACAAATTCTTAAGTTCAAGCCCTGCATATATATAATGGAAAAAAATCAAATCAAATCAATGTTAACTGGATAATGGCAATTCAGCAGGCCATATAGCAGTGATCGAGATTAACGGTATCCCAATATCCCAGAATTTAATTTTGGATACCAGACTTTAAGAACCCAGTATCCCACTGGGATGCCATATAATACTAAATTCTCAGGTGGGATACCAGATTTTGAAATGTTAGTATCCAACTGGGATACTGGCTAAAAAAATTAATCTCGAACACTATATAGTAAACAAAAACAAGATCAAAATTGTGATACTACTTGCTTTCAACAGATCACTGATGATATGTGCACCAAGCAAACAATCATGGGAAGCAAAAATCTATTTAAGGCTGTCGGTGCGTGAAGTAAAATGACATTCCTTTGTGTAATAAATGATACATAGAGTCTATGAAATTGACATGCTAAGCACTTTACTTACTTTTCAAAGATCAACTGAAGCATAAGCCAAGAATAATTAGAGTAACAACACCTGTCTTTGAACATCCAATGAGAACTGCTAACAGAGTGAACCACTAAGGGACCGTTGGAAAAGTGCCATCCGGATTTGTTGACATCGGCAAGAGACAACTGTTTAATTCGACAACAATTATATCCGCACACACGATGGCGTTCTTTGGTAATACTTTCTAAACAGTGTTCATTAAGGCTGGTCAAACAGCGAGAGAAACACATTGACATGTGTAGTCTGAAGAACTCCGCAAAGACACCTTATTTACTGCTAATCCATTTGGTGAAACAATCCATTGCTTGACCAACGTGACAAAGTATTTCCACACACAGGGCGCAGGCTGGTGAACCGAGAATTTGGTGTGGTTTCTATCCCAAAGTCCTTGTGTACCGAACATGGTGATTAGCTCAAACCGCAACATCAAGATACATTCGACCTCACAATTGAAGAAGAAAAAAACCCTCATTGTTTTGGGGGTTTTCACTATCATTATTTTATTCTTTATTTGCTTTTAGAATTCCACTGTCTGTGTTACATCAGTCGATCATTCAGTATAAATGAAAGTTTTCAAGTTAAAATGCGCAATCATGTGTATGTAGGTGTAGGCCTGACAGCAACAAGTAATGTACACAATTTAAGGTTTGTCCACTGTATACATATTAGCTACATGATTCAGAATAGATAGTGTTGTAAATATTGAATGGTTTGTATACTATATACACAGGCATCTAAATAAGTCGAGAATGGTCATTCATGTTACCGGGAGGTTACCACATATAAAAAAATCGAAAACGGTGTTTCGTTCTCGACAAAATTTTCAACATAATGGTAGTTTCATTTCCGAATGTAAACCAGGCAATGCATTCTGGACTTGTACATTTGTACACTGTATACGTATTATCTACATGATTCAGAAACTATACATATTATCTAAATGATTCAGAATAAACTGTGTTGTAAATAATGTATGTTTTGTATACTGTATACATATTATCTACACGATTCAGAATAAACTGTGTTGTAAATAATGTATGCTTTGTATACTGTATACACAACATTAATTTGAGTGAATAATGAATTAAAGGGACAGACCCTAGTTTTTAAACACTAAAGCATATTTTTTATTATTAGAGCCATTTATAATCACTGAAACAGTGTTCGAGATTAAAATGTTGGTGCAGTATCCCAGATGGATACTAACATTTCCAAATCTGGTATCCCACCTGAGAATTTAGTATCCCACTTAACTGAAATTCATAAATAACATTGTAACAAACTTGGACGAAATTGAAATTGTGGAATTCGTGATATTCGCTATCGGCAAAAAGATTTGCTGCATTTATTTTTGAGTAATACTGACATAAATTAATATGTTTCTGACATTACTGATGATAAACCTACCTGTATCAATTTTCTGTAGATGTGGAATCAATATCTCAAATAAAATTTGAAGGGAGAAAACATCCAACAAAAACAATAGCGACTTAGTGGTTCCCAGTCTATTGCTATGCCGCTATTGCTCCAGTGTAGCATTAGACTGGGTACAAGTTGGGGGGGGGGGGGGGGGGGGGGTTGGAGGGAATATTGTTATGGCATAACATTAGACTGGGTACGAGCTCGAAAATACTTTTACTTAACTAACCAGTAAATGACGACTTTCATTGTTTTAGCGAAAACTAAAAACGCAGGATTAAAAAAACAACCCAACATCCTGGTGGGATACTGGGTTCTTGAAGTCTGGTATCCAAAATTAAATTCTGGTATCCCTGGGATATCGTTAATCTCAAACTCTGCTGAAATCAAACATTACTTATATTTTATTCTTTAGAGTATCCATTTCAGCAAAACCGATGTATTTCTGGTCAACCTGATGTTTCTAATACTAAAAAATTCTTTTTTTATATTTTGCATGTGCGTCTGAGAAGTAGCGGTTGTTGATTCGAGTTCTAGTCTATTTTTAAGGATATTTCCCAGTTTTAATGTCACAGACTCTTCTTTCACTCTATTGTAACTTTATCCACATGAGTTACAGGTTGGTAAATTAACTAAACTTAGTGTCCATTTTTTATGGGTTAAAACTCGGGTCTATACGCCTTTAAAATGGAGAAAATATAGAATTTGTTTTTAATTTACACATTCACTATTTGATAATGTTATCAACACTGTTTTTACATATACACTATGTTAATGTTTGTGTGTGTGTGTGTGTGTGTGTGTGTGTGTGTGTGTGTATCGGGTTACAAAAACATGACTTGAGACCTAGTCACATATTACCCATATGTATTTGTCAACACCATGAACAAATATGTCAGAAGTTCTGCCCTGCAAGCAGATTAACCTTAACATTAACAACATATATCACTACCGGTATACCAGGGCTAGCTCCAGATTATCAATTAAACTACCGTAAAACATTTTCAGAAACTTAGTTATTTTTTCAACAAAATATTGTATCAGTTATTACCTAAGATTATTTTGCCAAAATAAAATAAAATTCACCAATTATTTTAGAAAATTTGCACTTTGTGAATTTGGCAAATGCCAGAGCTAGCCCTGCTACACTATTGCTAACTTTTAATAATTACGTAACTTTCTACAAATATCTGTTACTACATCTAAAACTGAAAACAATAAAACAGTATGTATGTAACATTAGCTACTTTTTTTTATACATTAACCTCCAACTTATCATTTTAAAATCAATTTCTCATATACTTATAATCACCCTTGCCCATCAGTTTTAATTTTAATAAAAAAAATTAACAGATCTTTCCACATAGAATTGTCAAACAAATCTCAAGTAGATGAATGTTTCAAAAAATAAAGACAGGAAATATTGTTAAGCTAGACATACACTAGCTCATCAGAAGATTAAACGTTTGTAAATTTCACAAGGTTTTCATGACATACGTGTACAAGCCTTTGGTTAAGCTAGACATACACTAGCTCATCAGAAGATTAAACGTTTGTAAATTTCACAAGGTTTTCATGACATACGTGTACAAGCCTTTGGTTAAGCTAGACATACACTAGCTCATCAGAAGATTAAACGTTTGTAAATTTCACAAGGTTTTCATGACATACGTGTACAAGCCTTTGGTTAAGCTAGACATACACTAGCTCATCAGAAGATTAAACGTTTGTAAATTTCACAAGGTTTTCATGACATACGTGTACAAGCCTTTGGTTAAGCTAGACATACACTAGCTCATCAGAAGATTAAACGTTTGTAAATTTCACAAGGTTTTCATGACATATGTGTACAAGCCTTTTGTTAAGTCATAATTAGCCTAGTGGGGACGGGACATAGCCCAGTGGCAATGTGCTTGCCTGATGTGCAGTTGGTTTATGATCGTAGGATCGATCCCATCGGTGACCCATTGGGCTGTTTCTCATTCCATCCAGTGCTCCACGACTGGTATATCAAAGTCTTGGTATGTGCTATCCTGTCTGTGGGATGGTGAATATAAAAGATCCTTTGCTATTAATGGAAAATGTTGCAGGTTTCCTCTCTAAGACTATGTCTGAATTACCTATATTTGAAATCCAATAGCCGATGATTAATAAATCAATTTGCTGTTACCCCCTCCCCCCAAAAAAAAACCCACCAAAAAACTATGGTAATTTATTTTAATTAGCCTAACAAGAAGATATCCCAAATAGCATTGTAAGATTAACTCTGACCAATCATAAATTGAGACTGTGTGTCCCGTCTGAGACTGAGTCTGCTTAATGTCTGCAGGTCAGGGGCCTAATTCACTAAATTCTCGCAACTTTGTGATCTCACAGTGCAATGCTAAAGACTTGCAAAGAGGATGCTTTGTTGTCTAGCAGAGCCTAAGAGAGCTTTGTGAATTAGGCCCCTAGTCATTCAGACCAAGCTGTTGTAGTACACAGCTTTCCTGGGCACAGGTGCAGGCCTCGGCCGGCTCGTCTGTCCAGGACAGGAAAGGTTAATGTCTGCCCAGACTTCCTGTTTTAAAAATTAACTTTATAATTAAAGCAAAATTAAAACCAGCTAGAAATCCATGTGTATCTACTATGTATTGTGCATGTGATGTGCAATTTATATTGGAACGATCACTGTGGAGTTCAGGAATTAACGTACATGTGTATTATCCATTATGCAACACGCATCACACATCACACATTGAGTACATATGGAAGTGCTTCAGTTGATTTCTATATAAACTGTTGATGCACCACGCACTATGTACACATGGATTCCTCTCTTGAATTGTAACATAGTTTGTATGATTTTCTCTTGAATAGTGAAACAATTTGTTTGATTTGTTATATAATGTATGTACTGAAAACATTAGAATGGCATCACGATTAAGGCGTCCTTGTTTTCGGATAAAGCTTGGAAAGATTAACCGTGGTATTTTTTAAGACACTTTGTAGGAATAACACTTTTTACTTCTTATTGGGAATATAATTACAAAATTTCTGAATGGACAATGTCAAAGAAAAAATGAATGTTATCCTTTGATAAACGTCAGAAAATGACGTCAATATGCCAGCTGGGGTGTCATTACATAAAACAAGTCATGGAAAGGACACTAAAAGCTGATTTGTGTGTATTTTAACTAAATATGGTGTGTCCAGGCGCTTGTGTATACATTTTAGAGGGGGGTGGGGGGTGGGGGGTGGGGGCTAAACTGTGGCTAGCGAAATTTATGAGCGGTTAAGACATGCTTCCCCAGAAAAGTATTGAAAAAAAAGGAGAAAACCTGCTTGATTAAGGAGAGGGTTCGACTGCCGAAACCCACCCTCTGCACAAGCTCCTGTCTTTGTAATTATATAAAATCTGTTTGTCATTTTTTAAATGAACTTACTGATGTACAACTGTCACAAACTGAATAAAATTGTGCAGCATAGTTAAGGAAAAAAAAAGAAAGAAATGTTTTATTTAACGACGCACTCAACACATTTTATTTACGGTTATATGGCGTCAGACATATGGTTAAGGACCACACAGATTTTTAGAGGAAACCCGGCATAGTTAAGGATTTTAAACTAAACACCTCAGAAAATGACGTCATCACTGCAAATGGGATGTCATTACGTAAAGCAGATCATGGAAAAAAACATTAGAAACTGGTTTATGAATTATGTGTAGTTTTAACTAAATAAGTTGTGCTGTTTGTAATTATAAGAATCGTTCATATTTTTTTGCAAATTTATCAATGTGTAACAGTCACAAATTTAGTATAAAATCGCTTCTCTACGCTACATGATTTTATACAATTTGTGACTGTTATACATCGATAAATTTGCAAAAAATTACAAACAATTCTTATACAAAGAAAATAGTAAAATAGATTTAAACAGTGCAACTCAATAGTTCATACTTTTGTTATAAAATTCACCTTTTAGTAACTTGTCCCAAAGCATCAAATATAGTACAAATTGACGTGTATTAATTATGCAGCCATAAATAAAACAGCACAGGGTGAGGTGAGGGTTTGGGATTTGTGTCTCTGAGGTGTGTTTTAGAGAATATATATATGTATATAAGAGAATCATGAACTGAACAGCAGATGAGATAATCCTTGAAAAATTATCTTTAATTTTTTAAAAATTTTAAGGAAGGGTAGGAGATGAATTTCTATTTTACCAGCTACATTTGGGCTAAAAAAATGGGCTGCTCTTAGCTTTTTGCAGGCTGCTATTTCAAGAAATATGAAATGTAATTAGCTGCCAAGGAAACAGTTAAGTTAGTTTATGACACTGATCAAGCATGATAGCCATGTGCCATGTCCACTAAATTAACTCCTCCCACTATACACCATCACACCTGGTAGTACCATGGCTGGCAAGATCTACATGTATTTATATAAATATGTGTGTGGGAGATCTATAGGTATGTGGTACAGAACAGCTTATAAACCACAAATCACTTGCACCGGACTAAATTACCTACATGTATACATATACCGGTTCAAACGAAACATAATAAACTATATCTGAGAGACAAGCAAAGAAATGGATACATCATCTTATATGTAGCTGTGATACATATCATTCCTGGATGGAGATGCCGGTGAAAGTCGACACCTGTGCCCATGACAGGCATGTGATACAACAGCTTGTTCTGAATGTGCAGTTAAAACCTATGACCCATCCTCATTAAGAAGGTTCTGAGTTAAAAGCAATCAGAAAAAATGTTTAATCACTTGTGGACTATATCAGTTGGTGAAAACATGTACCAGTTATGCAGCTATCTATGATAAGATTTTAACAATAAAAGAGTTATAAACAATAAAATAAATAAAGGCCCCAAAACATATGACAAACTTGAAAATGGCCATGACCTTACATTGCAGTTACATTCATGATACATGTGTACTTACCACCCAATAAGAAGGTTCTGAGTTAAAAGGAATAATAAAAATGTTTGGTTCCAAATGACCTTCACATTACACTGAGGTAACATTTAGAAGATTCAATATATGAGTTCTTGTATATATATGGACTTATGGCCTTACATACAATAAAGAATAGAAAACAAACCCATCCCTAAAACACAAAAACATTTAGGAGTCTATGGGTATGCAGTTCAAAACCTTACTTGATAAACAATCATACCAAGAATGACTGCCATCCATTAAAAGAAATTATATTTTTTAATGGAACTTCCAATGACCTTAACCTTGCATTAAGGTCACATTTATGGAACCATAATAAGAAAATGAAAGCTTCTCTTGTCAAATGATCATCCCAAGTAGAAAGCCATCCACTAAAAGAATGCAGTTAAAAACATCTTCAAAAAGTTCAAGTTCCAAATGACCTTGACTTGGCCCTGGGGTTAGTTGAAAGACTCGCCCAGGGTGAATAGTGATAAAAAAAAAAAAAACCTAGAAAGCTATCCATTAAATGATTTCACAGTCCAATGCCATTAGATAAACTTGAACAAGACTTGAACAAAGTCTCAATTTAAAAAAAAAAAAATTGAAATCTGCAAGTCCATCACAAAATACAACCAACATGTACCAGTCTGAGAATGTCTATAAACACTGGAGTCAAGACATGAGATCACACATTAACTTAATTTTAAAATGGTTGAAGGCCAATCCAAAACTGATCAAAAGGGCAAAAAAGGAAGAAACTACTTTAACATGCTTACATCCAATTAATGTTCAAGCACACCCATTGTGGGTACACACTCATGTGCTGGGACGTATTTTATTCAACACTCTTAAATAACTTACATGTCTACCCAAAACATTAGGGTAGCTCAGTAAGCAAAAGTCTACAAATGATTTTAAAAATTAAGATTTACACAGGCATGAATGATAAGTTACAATCTGAAAGACAAAAATTAAAGAAAGAAATTAAAGGCTGGAAATGCAGCCCTAAAAAAATGAATAAAAAAAAGAGATAGACCTAAATGAAAAAAGAAAAGGCCACTGATGAAAATATACCTATTGTTTACAATTTCTGCTTACAACTGGCTAACTTGGCTGTCTATATATATTCTCCATACTGTCAAGTCTTAGTAATTGCAGGTTTGCACTACTTAATAATTATGAAATCTTTTAAAAAAAAATTGTTTCTTGTTATTTTGTTTTTCTTTTGCTTTATAAACAGAGAAATGTGTTTTTATATAGTCATTAATTTTACGTTGACCTTTAAAATGAAATGGGTGTACTGTATGTTTGACACCTAGTAATTGATGATTATAAACAATGTTCTGGGGTATAATTTAACACATTCCATTCCTTACCTTCCTTTTC
This sequence comes from Gigantopelta aegis, assembly GCF_016097555.1. Taxonomy (NCBI): domain Eukaryota; kingdom Metazoa; phylum Mollusca; class Gastropoda; order Neomphalida; family Peltospiridae; genus Gigantopelta; species Gigantopelta aegis. The sequence continues at coordinate 56,239,527 of NC_054701.1, forward strand.
CTTTCCAAGCTAATATGTAGAACATTAAACGAGCACGGATGATGGGTTTTACTCTGTGCTATTGATCTTGACATGTTTTGCCCACTGGAGCACCTTATCAAACATTAAACAAACCAGACAGGCCAATAACTGAACAACACAACTATGTCTGTTAAGTCTGAATGTTAATTGTCTGATAGTCTGGTCACTGTTGGCATCTCAGTTGTTCTTAGCTAAATTACAAATCTGGAAAGAACTGGGTAACCTGGATAGTCCACCTCATGGAGATGTTCTAGACCAAATTAGATCTTTGTGAGACGTCTTAAAGTGGTGTAGCAACGTTTTATATATACACATTTTTACCATAACTTTCTCTTCACATTTCAACAGCTTTAAAAAATCTACTCCGAATATATTCTGTGAACATGGTATGACTTATTATTAAAAATATCTTGGTACATATCAAAGTGATACATCCCACTAGAATGCCAAGTGGGATGTAACACTTTTGATGTCATCAATTGGCACACTACAACCTTACAAGAACATCAACAAAATGTGATGAGTGATATAAATTAAGATCGATTATGGGTAATAAATAGGATATTAAACTCGCTACCATTTCGTATCATGTTTATGTCCCTCATGAAATAATTTTCATTGTCACTTGCTAAAGCTCGTGACAATTGAAAATTATTTCACTCGGGACATAAACATGATACGAAATGGAAACTTGTTTAATATCCTATAAATATGCTCAGATGCAATTACGGGTAGAGAGCTTGGGCTGCTTGCCCAGAACAACAAAAAAAGGGCTTTGTAAAAAATTAAAGGATAAAAAGTAGAATGAAAGAGAGATAAACAGACATGCACAGACACAGAGAAACAGACAGACATACACAGACAGAGAGTTAAAGTTTGTTTTGTTTAACAATACCACTAGAGAACATTGATTTCTTAATTATCAGCTATTGGATGTCAAATATTTGGTAATTTTGACATATAGTCTTAGGGAAGAAACACACTACATTTTTCCATTAGTAGCAAGGGATCTTTTATGTGTACCATTCCATAGACAGGATAGCATGGCCTTTGATATACCAGTCATGGTGCACTGGCTGGAACGAGAAATAGTTCAATGTGTCCATCGATGGGGATCAAGTGAGCACTTTACCACTGAGCTACATCCTGCCCAGACAGACAGACAGAGAGAGAGAGAGAGAGAGAGAGAGAGAGAGAGAGAGAGAGAGAGAGAGAGAGAGAGAGAGAGAGAGAGAGAGAGAGAGAGAGAGAGAGAGAGAGAGAGAGAGAGAGAGAGAGAGAGAGAGAGAGAGAGAGAGAGAGAGAGAGAGAGAAAGAGAGAGAGAGAAACACACACACAGACAGATAGACAGATGGACAGACACAGACACAGACACAGACACAGACAGACAGACAGAGAGACAGAGAGATAGATAGACTGAGAATGAGAGGGGAGAGTAATATAGTTATTCATTCATTAAATTATATAACTGGACATAGGTAGATGTACATGCATGTCATGATCTATCACAAATAATCACATCTGATAAGCAATAAGAACAATTTTAGAGTATATACATTATCATACAAGTACGTTGATAACTTACCTTCACCATACTTAAGCCTTAGCACACTTGTTATCTCAGATTAAACTCAGCACCAACACCAGGCATGCGTTATATATATATATATACATGTAACAGCTTGCTCAGATTAGAATCTTAAACTAATATTTCACTTGACTTGAACTTCTTAAAACAAAACCCACACATTCACAAACTGCACGATCTATAATTCTGCAATCTGACAGTAAGAACTGACTTCCACAATAGTTAACCAGTTTATAGAGTTAGTACTCCACCATTGCTCCTCTGCCATACACTGTAAATTGTGTAATACATTTTATAACTGCAGACAGAAAACAATAAACGTGCAGAATGTGGTATCTGCACGTGGCATGTGGCACTTTGTGGCTCACCTCAGTGACATTTGCAGCCGAATGCATGTTCACCCTGTTGTAAGAATGTCTTTAAAAAGTTACATCCTTATCAGCTGAAGGTGTTTCTTTCCCACCTCGGACTGCAAGTGTTGTAGTTAACACTGCATGCAAGTACAGGTGTGTTGTTTGATATACATGTCTTCAGTACAATGACACCAGGAAATTAAGTCAGCTAATTTATGAACAAACAGACAATTATTATAAACGAGATACAAAGTTAATTCAGTCCATTACATGTGAAAGGTAGACAGAGAGTTAAAATTAATATTTATCTATTCACAGTGACTTGTAACAATGATGAGTTATTAGTGTGCTATTTGAAGTATTTCCTACCTACATGTACCTGTAAGTTTAAAACAACTCTCATGAATCATCATTACAAGTATCTTTTAAAAGTCTGTTTGTTTCATTCATGTCATGGCGGGGGGGTGGAACGAGAATGAATGAATGAATAAATGTTTAACGACACCCCAGCACAAAAATACACATAGGCTATTGTGTGTCACAAGTGGTAAGTATATGAAAATATTATTTGTATATATTTATGTAAAACCACAGTGTGTGGGTGGAAAGTAGCCCAGTAGTAAAGTGCTCACTTAATGCACGGTCGGTGCGGGACCGATCCCCATCGGTGGGCCCATCTGGCTATTTTTCGTTCCAGCCAGTACACCACGACTGGTATATCAAAGGCTATGGTATGTGATATCCTGTCTGTGTGATGGTGCATATAAGAGATTCTTTGCTACTAATGGAAAAATGTAGCAGGTTTCCTCCCTAAGACTATATGTCAAATTTACCAAATGTTTGACATCCAATAGCCGATGATTAATAAATCAATGTGCTCTAGTGGTGTCGTTAAACAAAACAAACTTTATTTTTCATGTCATGGCCTCCTAATTTAAAACAAAAAACAAAGAAAGAAACAAAAGCCAATATATACAAAGTTATTGTCATTAGGCAAGTGTTCATCATTTAGATGTTAATCCAACTGTGGTTCAAGCATCCTGCCTGGGTATACATCTCACCTGTTACGCTTGTCTGTTTAGCAGAGAGATTAATCATGTCCAATTATAACACAGTATATTCACTTCAGCATGGAGAATGAATGAACGAATGAACCAATGAACGAACCAATGAACGAACGAACCAACAAACCAACAAACAAACAAACAACAAACAAATGCACAAACAAACAAATGAATTAATGAGTACCTAAACAAATTTAATGACACCGCAGCTTTTCTGTCTGTGGCATGGTGCATATAAAAGATCCCTTGCTGCTAATGGAAAAATGTAGCATGATGACTATAGTATATGTCAGATTTACCAAATGTTTGACATCCTATAGCTGATGGTTTATTAATCAATGTGCTCTAGTAGTGTCATTAAGCAAAACAAACTTTACAAAATACAGAGATGTGCATGTAATGTGTGATTGACTGCCTTATTTCTTTCTATCAGTATATTTAAAATTCTGGTGAATGTGTTTGCTCAAGAAAAACCCACAAGAATGTTGGCACCTCAGTAAAGAACAGCAAGGCAGAGGGAACGGAGATGTGAACCCAGAACCCATCAGTTTTAATTACGTGATGGTTAACCACTAAACCACAGAGGTCCGTGTAAGCAAGTACAGTTATTACCATAGTTAAACCTAGCCGCGTGTTGACTAAAGAGGCACAGCGGTTGGTCTGAATCATCAGCCATTAGCTGTTTGTAATGAAATGGAAGCATCTATCACTACAGGTGTAAATTCTGTCTGGTTTATTTTCAGTAACACAAAACCAGATGGTGTATCCTATTCAGATGTTTGGGTTTTTTTTTTCGTTTTTTAAATTTAATACAGAATTATTACAATGTGTTAGTTATTCACTGGTGCAGGAAATGGGGGGGGGGGGGGGGGCCCAGGGGGGCATGTGCTCCCCACTTCAGATATTTTGCTTTATATTTGCTTTATAATAGTGTAAAAGTGTGTAAATATAAAAGTGTGCCCCCCCCCCCCCCTCTTTTTGGCACCTTCCTTATTCTAGATTTAAAATTACTTTGTATGGACTGCAAAGTTTCAGGATATTTTAATCAAAACTGTAGGAGAATATTGACTTTAAAGCAATGTTTTTATTTCCATTTTAAAATTTTGAAATGTATAAGTCTTTTTTTTCAGACATCACCATTTAAGGGGGAGCTCTTACTCTCACTCCCCATTACTCCCATGAAACAAGTTCAAGTATTCATTTTCAGTGTTCGAAATAAGCACTTGTGTCTGTAATTTGTCCTGACAAGTGAAAATGTGCTTGGATAAACAAAGTTTACCCCAGTGGTTGTCCTATGGACAAATAAACATTTTCAACACAGTTTTGTTTGGAGCAGTAAAAAAACATTTTTTCTTGCACTTGAATGAAACAAAACATTTATTTAGAAAAATGAAAATATTGGAGAGCAAGTAGATAATATGTAGATGTACTTGTCCGGTGGACTAGTGAACAGTTTTGCTTATTTCTATTACTGAATTTTAGCTCCCCTTAGCATGTGAATTTAAATGGTATCAATATAGTAATACCTTAAATGACTCAGCATAATCTAAGTTAGGGGACCAGTTAATCACTCCCCTCCATGTTTTTCACACTGAGGTCTGCTCTTTATTGTTTTGTGGGGAATACTGCTATAAGGTATCAGTTTAAGAACCAATTAACCAAAACTGTAGAAGATGATCGAATTCAAAATGTTCAAGCCTTTATTTCATTTCAAATTAAAAAAATATTTAATTCAACATGTCAGTTACATTATGGAGACTGTCACAACTGTATCCCTGGAGATTGTTACAAGCATAAAGTTTCAAAATCATTTAATCAGAACTGTAGGACGAGACAGTCTTTAATTACAGAAAAGCTTACAGCCAAACACCAAATAAAACTAACAGAAATGTTCTGCTACTGAAAGTAATAACAGCTAAACTGTTTCCATAAATTATTTTAAATCACATGTACTTTTCCTAATCATCTGCCATTCCCACAAATCTAGCTGATATTGTCCAATTAGAAAAAGAGGGGAAAAAATATCCTGTGGATTATTAAAATTGATGAGTATGGCTGACTCATAACTATTGATATCCATTAGGAAAGACTTTGTATCAATCAGCTCGCCCTCACTGAGTAAATTAGTCATCACTATACACTGACATAATACAAATGTCCATCGTCTCAGATTTAGCCTGCAACTCTGCTAACTACAGGTCAGGGAGTGAATAATCTCAAACCCAATCTCACACAGACATTGGCAGAAAATCACGTCTTTCTGTGACTGAGAACAAAACCCGACACATGTATAAACAATATGAACATTTTCTGAAGTATGGATCTGAAAACCCATCATGGCCAAACAGTCATTGGAATCACGGTCAGTTATGCTGAATTAAACACATTGTGATCAGTATATTGTCAACTGCAGTTTCAGTCTTTACAGTGATCACTGGGGAAATACTTGGACTGCCAGGAAACAAATTAATGTAATATTGTGTATTTCGATACACACATACTCAAATGCCATCACTAGTGTTATAAATCTGAGAGCAGTTATTTGTGACATTCCAATTTCATTAATTATTATCAGTGTAATAGAACATGTTGGGAATTCATTCAGACTGGTAGTGATATCAATTTTTCATGAATAACTAACATGCTACACATGAGAATACTACATGAGTGGCCGTTAGATACCATTTATCTCACAACAAGTTGTTTTAAAATGTATCTAATGAGCGAAAGTGAGATGAATAAGTTTTTAAACGAGTTGTAATATAAATGGTATCTAACGGCCACGAATGTAGTATTCTATTTCCTACATATCCTCAAAAACCAGGTTTTAAGCAAATTTTAACATCTTTTTCGACTAAAAGTTGTTTACAGCCCTTGCGCTTATAGCTAATTTATGCATCACAGACAAATGATTGTCGGGTTAACTATACTTCACAGTGTAATTGATTTCGATTGTGCTGTTTTTTCATCGGATGTATGGCATTGGTGACCTGGTCATCACCTAGGAGCAGCCAGTTGTATGTCTTGAAATTGTTAACAAACGTACGTGTGTTAACAAGTATTTTATAAAAAATAACGAATGATGTTCTCACCAACGGGTGCATGTGTAAGAATGCTAAATTGTTATTTTGTATACAGTAGTAGGCCTATCAAATACAACAGCAGACATTTTGTATTTGATGATTCTATAGCTGTGCCTGGACCTGCTTTTCATAGACAATTGTATGCCAGAATAATTTTACATTACAAAACCAAAATAATATTAGCAAAAAAACAACAAAAAAAACACTTAAAAAATAAAAAATAATGAAAGACTCAAATTTGTAATTGTTTATGCCAAGTCTACGCTGTTGAATTTTGTTTAATATAATCTCTAAATACAGCCAGCCCTTATAAAAGTTCATTCATTAAGCTACCAAAATTGTTCATATTAATAATAATTTCATAGAATTAAATGTCTCAATTTTAAAATTAAAATAAAATACTTAATTTAATAAATATTTAAAAAACTGCAACCAACTGTGAAATAACATCTAATCCTATCAGACAGAGACAGAAGAAACAGAGACACACAGAGAGAGACAGACACACAGAGAGAGAGAGAGAGAGAGAGAGAGAGAGAGAGAGAGAGAGAGAGAATGTGTTTTATTTAACGATGCACTCAACACATTTTATTTACGGTTATATGGCGTCAGACATATGGTTTAGGACCACACAGATATTGAGAGAGGAAACACACTGTCGCCACTTCACAGGCTATTCTTTTCGATTAGAAGCAAGGGATCTTTTATATGCACCATCGCAGACAGGGTAGTACATACCACGACCTTTGATATACCAGTCATGGTGCACTGGCTGAAATGAGAAATAGCCCAATGGGCCCACCAACAGGGATCGATCCCACACCGACCACGCATCGAGCAAGCACTATACCACTGGGCTACATCCCGCCCAGAAAGAGAGACAGACAGAGACACAGAGAGAGAGAGAGAGAGAGAGAGAGAGAGAGAGAGAGAGAGAGAGAGAGAGAGAGAGAGAGAGAGAGAGAGAGAGAGAGAGGGGTGGGGGAGGTAAAAAAAACAATTTACCATAAAATTAATTTTATCTCCTATTTCAAGATCCACCCTACAGGCATGCAGTTTGTAAGTAATTAAGTTAATGGTGAAAAGTTAATGTTGGAGCTAAATAGATGCTGTTACTGACAGAAAAGTAATACATGTACCTGTAAATCTCGCCTTATGACTTCGACAAGGCGAGTCAATAACAATGACATCTATGTGCAGCACATTTAAACATTTAAAAAGTACTACATTATAAGCACAAGACTGAAGTACATGTAGGACAAGCTTTTTTTAATTATTATAAATTTGCATGCGCAAGTCTTAAATACAGTATGCGAACCAACCAAAGTGGCAATATCGGCTATATATTTTTATCTTTTTTACCAACGGTCCTATGTTATTTTGTCTAGGAGCTTTTTTTAATAACTGAAAACGTGTCAGCAATTACAAAAGGATCGAGTGCAGGTTTTATATAGGGCTGTCATTTACATGTTCATTTGATTTTGATTTGGAAAAACGTGTAATCATAAAATATGCCATTTCTCTCCAATAACCGTACATGCATAATTGTGCGTTTACCAACCCGGTTTACGAAAGGAATTTGGGTGCAGGTTTGTCTGGTGTGGGGTTATTTACTTTTATTGTATTTTTATTAGGGTCTTTTTCTTCAAATATATCAGTTTTGACTTTGTTTAGTATTTATAATATTGTGACGATTAAAAACACTAAACAAAAAAACAACAAAAAACCCACATTTTTATTTTAAAAAATAATTTAAGCACACAAAATTCACAGTGCAGCGGGAGTGGAGAAACAACAGCAGTCTGAAGATTGGATTCATCACGCTATATTTGTTTTATATTTTCACTTTCTGGACCCTCCCCCCCCCCCCCCCCCCCCCCCCCCCCCCCGGTGTTTAATACAGTAAGTTCAAAAATAAAATAATAAGGCAGATGAAATCATGCTCTCCACAACCTAACCACAATCCGAACTATGCAAAAGATTTCTCTTTTACACCAGACGTCTCGAATACAGACTCTCAAAGGAAGCAAATCACCACACTGTGCACGAGTGTTAATTCCCTCTTTTCTATGTGTTATATGGGATGGCCAGTAATTGTAAAAGGTGGGGGAAAATAGGTGTCATTGGGTGGCAATGGGGCACAACTAGGCCAGTTGGTTCTATCACATAAAGAAAGTACTAGTATATCAGGCCCGTACGCTGGCTTTTTAATGGGGGGGGGGGGGTTAGAGGTGTGAATTCCTCGTGCTGGGACCAACAATGGGTAAGACTCGATAAGAATAACGTTATCTAAATTTGATAGAAAAAAAACTCTGGATCTTTGGTAAATAAATAAATAAAAATAATAATCAATGTGCTCTAGAGGTGTCGTTAAACAAAACAAATTTCTTTTTTTTTTTCCTTCAAGAACTTGTGCAGTTGTTCTCTAATGGAATATTCAAAATTCAACAGCATCAAAATTGCCCCCTCTTCCACCCAACACAACCATTTTCCTTTCCTGGGCCGAGGCACCTGCGCCCATAACAGGCGTGCGCTACATCTTGTTCTGAATATGCAGGTAAAACCCTATGACTCATTGGAAATTGTCTGTGATTAATTTATGGGAAACTTAACTGAAAATACAAACTTTTTCCTGGAAAGTACAACTTGCAGCAATTCACTGGAATCACATTTAGTATTCGATTGAACCACAAGCAGTGTCCATCAGCATATTATTTTGTTTAGAATGCATTATACCAGCGAACGGTATTGTAGTGAATTATACGAACCATGGTCGGGCCTCAAGGTTTTAAAAGGTACTTCGAGCCCCTTCCGGTACTTCAATCTTTCACTCCATTACAGTGCGTCAGCAAAAAAAAAAGAAGAAGAAGAAGAAGAAGAAAAGTAAAGAATTAATTATTAATTAAAAACAAAAAAGAAGAAATAAATGAAAATTGACGGGCTCCTAGGCTTCAGCGTAATCAGCCGTGTGGATAATACGGCCCTGCACGAAACTTGGAACAGAATCCAAGTTTCTGTTTCTCCCCTTTGATGATCCATGCATATGCATATGCATATACAGAGAGAGAGAGAGAGAGAGAGAGAGAGAGAGAGAGAGAGAGAGAGAGAGAGAGAGAGAGAGAGAGAGAGAGAGAGAGAGAGAGAGAGAGGGGGGGTTATTACCAGTGTTTTTCGGTATCGTCAATATCATAAACCAAAATTGTATTATGCGAGCCTCTGGCGAGCATAATACATTATTTTTATTCCTAATATATGATATTGACGATACCGAAATACACGAGGATAATAATCTCTTTATCATATAAGCTCAAGCTTAATACAACGTGTTTTTGTAAACTGTACACGCAACTTTAATTCCAGTCCGCCATTACTAGATATTCAAATGACGTAGGAATATGTGGCGCGGTGTATTTTTTAATGGAAATGATGTCAAACTCGAATGACATCATTTTGGATGTCCTTACATCAAAATAAAGTTATGCCTAACGTTTTTGGGGTTTTTTTTAACGCTGGACAGCTTTCAGTGTCAAATTGCCATTGAAATGTTTTTATTTGATGACTACATGTATGAATGTATACGTTAATCATGGAGTGTCACCCAAGTACGTTTGCTTAAATGTCAATAAACCTAGTGCCGAGACCTCGACTAATTTACATCTAATTTGCAAAGTTATCAAATTCTTAAAGTATGTGATCTGAAAAATATCACATACTTTGATTGCACTGAAAATGTAAGATATTATATGACATATATATATATATATATATATATATATATATGTGTGTGTGTGTGCTCCCTCCGCCCTTTTGGCAGCTTCCTACGCCACTGCTGGGTTAGCCTAATATTAGGGCCCTGCGAATCTCAATTTTCCGTTCGAATTGAATATTCGAAAATGTTCGAATCGAATCGAATTTCGAATCTCGAATACCTTGGAGAATAATCAAGTGTATCAGATGCAGTTCACGAAGGAATATTCAGCTCAGTGAAGGAAATTAGAAAGACAATATAAATACCCACTGCACTGGGAGTACGTACGGTGATTAACATGATTACACAAGGTTGAAGTTTAAATAATAAAGCACCCTAAATAGAAAACCAGTACTAATGTGTACATACATGTAGGTTGAACATGTATGTAGGTTGAACAGTTGAACTAACACGAGATAATATCTTGGAAGTGATCATTTATTGGCTTTTAATTAGATCACAAAATAATTCAAGTGAAAATTAACTCTCATCACCAATCGGAGATCAAAACTAAATACCAGTGGATATTCTTCGCACATTAAAATTAAAAAAGAAATATACTCGTTAAGTCAAGCAATGTTTATTGACCGACTTAATTATCGATTCAGTGTGAATAGGATAAGATCAGCATTTTTATATCCCCATATGAGTGCTCTGCATTTTGGCGAGACAGAGAGTGTCGTTTGTCGGTTATAACGTTTGTGCCTGTGGAATTCACCCTTTCTGAAGAGAAGTTAGTAGCTTGAATGCCGAGTGTGTCTCTCGCGACTGTAGCCAGGAGTGGGAAAGACTTCACGTGACCCTGCTTTGTCTTCCACTTTGTTTATTGTTTATTAATGTTAACAGTTGGCCATATAGTTTGTCCCTCATTTTCCAATAGACCTCTTTCAGATTCCACTGCGCATGTGCCCGTTGCGGGGTAACTTGAGGACGCAAACCGCGAACTCACGCGAGATCGCGCAAAAATAGACCTGTGGACAAGTTGGGGGGGGGGGGGGGGGGGCGGTATAGACAATGCGAGGGCCACGCAATAGGAATGTGAATATCTCCATGATTAATTATTCTATCAGTAGGGAACCCGAAAATTCTGTCGACTTCCAACAAGACTTATTGGAGACATTTGTGAATTATTGCTTATCACGAAATAAAAAATATTTGGTTAACGCCCGACAAACCATCGGTTCGGATTCGTACGCAATAAATATCGGATATAGGCTAAAATAATATTAATGTGTGCGCGCGTGTATATATGCAGATATTTATTGTATTTAACATGATTTAAATATTTATAAAGCATTATACAGATTACATTCAGGATTCTTGTCGGGATTTCTTTTTACCAAGTTATTTTTAAAAAAATTCGTTATTTGGAATAAAATTAAACGATACATATGAAATTTGAGCTATGGTCTATAAAACATTAGAATCAGGCCTGTAGGAACGATATCTGAAGTTGGGGAAGGGGAGGGAGCACAATCTGTAAATGGGGGGGGGGGGGGGGGGGGCCAAAAGCCATATTTTAAACCGGGTTTATAAAAGTGGGGCTATAGTCCCCCCCTCCGACGTCTCGGTTGCTACCGACCTAAGAATGGTCAGAAATGTAACTGTATTGCATATACAGCTATTTAAATTCAAAGCAAGATTATTTAACCTAAGAAAGATGTAAGTTTTATTTAGCCTATAACATATTAGACTAGCCGACAGCTTGATAATATAGCTACAAACTCAGGATGGTCTCTTTATTATAAACTCATGAGGGTTTATTATGCGCAGTCATAAGGTACCAGTCATAAGATACTTCGTTTGAATGTTTGAAGCAAACATATTAAGTTCCATGTCAGGCCCGTAGCCAGGGGGGGATCGGGGTACCAGACAATCCACCCACGCAGGATTGAGAGTTCCGCTCAAATGAAAACAAAATTCGGATTTTACATATAAAAGTCCTTGTCCCCAAATAACCGGCGTCATCTCATTGTTTGGCAAGGGGTTATATATACATGTACATATATATATATATATATATATATATATATATATATGGGGAAACATTCCCCCCCCCCCCCCCCCCCCCCCCCCCGGCTCCGCGCCATCTGCGCTCGCATTTGATGAGTTCCGTTTACATGAAATTTCAATCCCCCTACCAAGCTAATCATTAATCATGCTGGCTACGGGCCTGAAGTTATATACAATATTCATAAGTTAGACCAAAGATCAAATTAGGATCGTATCGGGTTGCATGGGTCTACCACTTTGGAAAAGTTGATGAACTTTGTTATGTATAATCATGTACGTTATAAAATCGTGTGATACTTGCATACCATATCGATATACCCGGTATATAGGACTTCTCCCTATGCTTGTAAATGTGTATCAAAGTACTGATGGTATCTCTAACGATCTCGACCAATGTTCTCAGGTACAAAATACAAAATACAAAGTAGTAACCAAACACTATTGTACATACAGATATATGTTTACTTCAAGCTGATCTTCATGTAGAGAAGAAGATGTCATCTTCTAAATTCTCCAAAACAAACAACGCAAACAGCCACGTTTACTCAGTTTCTAACGTCATGCTAAGTTGTAGGTTTAACAGCTCATATATGTTTTAAAACTTCGTAAATATCTGCTATTATTTCAAGTGAAGTTGTATGTATCTGATATAAATGATAGTGAAAATAAAATAATAAATAAAATAAGATAAATAAATCAGTAAATAAATAAATACATAAATAAATAATTTGTGGACAGACATGTAACATTGATTAGTAGTTGTACGACTGTCTTTTTTTAAAGGGACATTCCCGACTTTGCTGCATTATAAGATGTTTCTAACAAAATATTTCTACGATTAAACTTTCATATTAAATATATTTTCTCGTTTAGAATATCAGTGTCTGTATATTCAATGTGTTTCTGATCGTCTTAATATTTGTAAAAAGCCCAAACTGGATTTCGTCTTTAAATAATTTCGTACGTAAGAAAAAATACGTTTCAGGAAATAAAGTGAAATTTAACCTAGTACAAATATTAGAACGATCAGAAACACATTTAATATACAGCCACTAATATTTTATATGCAGAAAAATATATTTGATATGTAATTACACTCGTTAAAAAGTCTATGTTAAAACTTGCAGCAACCTCAAGAATGTCCCTTTAATGTAACGATAAGGGGGAAATGGAGCTGTGATCAAGGTCTATGTAAGTTAGGGATTTTGTTGGGGGGTTTTTAGGGGAAGGAGAGGCATATTTTATTAAATTTTAAATACTGATACATGTGGAGAATTAAACATCACTAGTAAATCCCAATCTAATTAAAATTAGCTCCACTATTACAACAACAGCGCGTTGGAGCTCATGTCCAGTTGACCTTTCATTCAACCAATCAAAACCTTACTTGCAAAATCATGCCATTGACTTGAAAAGAATTTGAAAACATTCGAGATTATGCTGAGGGTATACAAAATGATTCGGGTGAATTACGAAGTATGCCGGAAACTAATTTCAATATAAAATTTTATATAAAATTTGTTTCAAGATGAAAAAACAAACAAAAAATGTGATGGTATAGACATAAAATCTGTTTCTGCTAGTATACAATCCAGAGTTTATTACTGCACTTTTCCCCCTATTTTTTCAATGTTGAAATAGACCAACAAGTTCGCCTATTGCATAAATAGTCTCAACCGATATTTTTAGAATTTGTATGCTCCCGAATAACGTTATAAAAGGTGAAGTGTAATTGGTCGATATTTAAATTGTTATTTGTAGATGAAATGTCACCTGGACATGGGATTCCATGCATTGCAGTTAGATCTACTGGTGAGACCATGCAGTAGAGCTAATTTTAATTAGATTGTGGTAAATCGATTATACGAAGCTTCGCAGAGGCCTACCTAATATATTTTTTATTATTGTGTTCTAAGTCAAATTTTAATATATTTTTTAATTGTTCTTTGAAGTCATTTAATATTTGGTTTTAATAATTTCTCTTAACTAATGGTTACACAGTGATTAATTTTTGAACAACTGGCCCAATTTGCATACTTGGCAACGGTCGATTCAACCGATTGTCACATACAATGAAGGTGGCATGCTGCAACAGTGTGGCGTCATCTGATCACACACACACACACACACACACACACACACACACACACACACACACACACACACACACACACACACGATTAGACCATACTGCTCGGGGAGATCAAACATCAAAACAAACGGAGCCCATGATTTTGTTTATTCAAATTATTGTATTGACTTTTAAAAATCACCCCTAAAACTGTAGTTAGTATTATTTAGCACAATTAATTTATTAATTTATATCCAAAAGATAATAATTATTGCAAAGACTAATCGTCGAACAGCGCACTGGCTAGTACTTAATCCATTATGGTGACCCAGACAATCTGTTAGAACTGTCCCTGATACAAGACGCACAAGCTGCTTGAGAAATAGACATTGTTTTAGTTTTGATTTGGGCTTGTAGGTCAAAGAAAAAGCCGACATGAAATTGAGAACATTTTATCATCTCAGCCAAATCGCAGTTATTTTCGTGTTACAACATAATATTTATAAAGTTTGTTTGTTTTATTTAACGACGCCACTAGAGCACATTGATTGTTTTATCTTATCGGCTATTGGACGTCAAACATATGGTCATTCTGACACTATTTTTTTTTTTACAGGAAACCCACTAGCGCCACATAGGCTACTCTTTTTTTACGATAGGCAGTAAGGGATCTTTTATTTGCGCTTCCCACAGACAGGATAGCACAAACCATGGCCTTTGTTGAACCAGTTATGGATCACTGGTCGGTGCAAGTGGTTTACACCTACCCATTGAGTCTTGTGGAGCACTCACTCAGGGTTTGGAGTCGGCATCTGGATTAAAAATCCCATGCCTCAACTGGGATCCAAACCCAGTACCTACCAGCCTGTAGACCGATGGCCTAACCACGACGCCACCGAAGCCAGTACATAATATTTGTTTATATTACTAGTTTTTACTGTGGTGTTCTTTAAAAATTTACCTTTTATGAACATTTATCTGTACTTTATATTGTTAGAAGTTAAAGTATATTGTTTAATGACGCCACTAGAATACATTGATCATATGCTATTGGATGTCAAACACCACGTTGTCATCAGAGGAAACCCCACAACAGGTTTTTTTCTAATGTAGCAAGGGATCTTTTTTGTGCTCTTTCCCACAGACAGGAAAACACATATGTCAGCCTTTGACCAGATGTGGTGCACTAGTTGGAATGAGAAAAAACCCAATCAGGTGAATGGATACACCGATGTGGTTTGATCTTGCGACCCAAGTACCGCAAGCGAGCACTCAACCGATGCCTCAAGATATTGAGTTGAAATATTGTGTACACTTTTATTGTTAAATTTATTTAGCATTTTTGTACTTACAATTTTGAATCAGTTGCAATTTTAACAATATTTGTCCTAATGCCTACAATTTTTACTGAATGTGGCAATCGGTGTGTGTGTGTGTGTGTGTGTGTGTGTGTGTGTGTGTGTGTGTGAAACGAAGTGAATATTTCCTTTTCTGAACAGATCAGGCCCTTTTAAGGGCCACTATGGGCAACCTTGGGAGACATCTCAACACCAACTAGTTCCCAGTAACGAGCTACTCTCGGCATACTAAGTTCAAAAATATATATAGCTCCCCATTTCTATTTAGGCGGACCGTTCAAAAATGCGTCGAATTTCCTACATTCAATTTGGCTTAATCCTACGGGATATTCCAAATGCCATAGCACCAAAACCACCTCCACCTGCTACCGATTGGATGTGCTACTCTCTTACACCTGCCAGTGCAGACAGTCTCCTCTCCCACCCACCCCAGCCCTTTCCTGTCCTGGACTGAGGAGCCAGCTGTGGCTGGCACCTGTGCCCATGACAGGCATGCGCTAAAACAGCTTGCTCTGAATGTGCACGTTAAACCCTATGACCTGACCTAACCCGATTATGAAAGCACTCCGTTTAAAATTTCAGTCAGGTCAAGTCATATTTAAATTACACATTCAGAACAATTTTGGTTCTTAATGACGAACAAAATTTGAGACCACTGTCTGTAGTTTTATTTTCAGTGAACCCTTTAAACTTTTAATCTAGTGTACACTTGTTTGATTGAATGAGACTAAATGTATTGCATATTTCAGTCCATCGCATTTCCCCTTCCTCTCCTACTATATAACCATTAACACAGGAACCAAGCGTTAGCCAGCAGAACAATACTGCAGAATTACGTACTTTACATGAACATGCACGCTCTTTGAACTGAATACACATTACGCAATATGGTTGTATGGCTCTTGGCTGTGTAGCTTTGTACTTGCTTTGGTGGTCTGTATGGAGAGATGGTAAGAACACATGTACGTACACCTGGTTGCGATGCAATACACATGAACACCTGCATACATGTGCATGTGCAGATGCAGACTATGACATAAAAACAAGTTTGTCAACTGGATTTCGAATACGGGTTTAAAAAAAAAAAAATTGTTGTTGTTTTTTGGTTTGTTTGTTTGTTGTTATTTTTTTTTTTATCTGTTGCTTCGATATTGCAAGGACTGTGCGGTCACGAACAAGCTTCATTTTGCCAATCCAATCTTGGAATAGTGGCAGTCCTCTTACTGCTGGTGCAGGAAGGATGAAGTTGTCTTGTGCCTTGCTCGGATGCATTCATTTAAGTCTAGAATCGTGGTCGATCCCCGCCAGTGGGATTATGTCTCGTTCCAACTACTAAGGCATGGGTATGTACTAACATTGGGGGGGGAGGGCATATTTATAAATAATAAAATTGAAGTGGAGATATTTAGATTTTTTGGGGGGTGGGGTGGGGGGGATATATCCTATAACAATGACTGCGAGGTGTATTTGAAAGGGGTAGAGTGGGTGGGGGGCATGGTATCGGTTCATTGGCCTGGGAGATGAAAATAAATGTATTTCACAGTCTGAACATGCTGCCTGGAGAAACGTTTGAATTTCAGGTGTTAAAATGTCACATTTCCGGCCTTTTGAACAGAGTAACTGGAAAAGTGGGAGAATGAGGACTATTATGTCGGTACCTTTTAGGATATTAACATTTATTCCATTGATAGTAATATAACGTTGGATAAAAATGGGACTGACATGGAATTTTATCCAAAATATACCAGATTCTTCTTCGTAGTCTTTTATTATTTAGTTTTTGTACTTATTGTAACGCCTGAAAAAAAGAAGAAAATAAATCAAAATATTATAAACCAGTAAAAGATTTAGCGTGGATGAAATAAATCTTAAGAAGTTTTCCCAAAATAAAATTGTATGAATCAATTAACTATACTGTGTCCGCAACAATAACAGCACTAGCACTAGATACAACCTATATTAAAGTTCCTTTTGGAAATCACGCCAACACACATTTACATATTAACAAAGCAGCTCGCAGACGAAACGACTCGTGATCGTTGGTCAAATCGGCGGTAAACATACATGTATAATGATATTGGTACAACTAGTGGAGAATACACATGCAAAATAAACAGCTCCAGATAAAACCTGTAACCTAGGTTCCTTTTGCAAATCACGTAAACACATTTATGTAACTAAGCATATCACAGACCGGCGATCGTTTGTAAAGTTGGCGGTATAAACACATACTAGTGTTCAGGTATGGCTACTGGTGGGAAAAAAAAAGGCATATTTCATTATGGGGTGTTTTCCCAAATCAAATTGAATGGATAAAATTAGCATATAAATATTTTTGACATAAAAAAAAATAGTAATAAAAAAAAAACGGAATATTTTCCCCAAATCAAATTGTATGGATTAACATTGAAATTTTTTTTATACATACACAAAAAACAAACAACAGTAGAGAGAGATATCAACAACGACAGTCCTAGAAAAAGAAAAAATATATATAGCTGTAATACAAACAGCCCCTGTACCGAAGTTCTTTTTGGAAATCACGCCAACACACATTTATTTAACAAAGTTCGTAAACAACATGTAACCCGCGATCGTTGTGATCGTTGGTCAAATCGACGGTACACGTTTACAGGTAATATTGGTATAGTTAGTGGATGAAAAGATAAATGGGTGCTAGAGAGAATATATCTGCAACAAAAACAGCTACAGATAAAACCTGTATCCATGTGCCTTTTGGAAATCACGGCAACACACATTTATTTAACAAAGCAGCTCGCAGAGGAAAGGACCAACGATTAGCGATAGTTGGGATCATTGGTAGATTCGGCGATGAACATACAATGAAACATAGTTTTGTAGGCACATTTTATTATTATTGACCAATTTAACGAATTTAATGAATGAATGAATGAATGTTTAACGACGCCCCAGCACAAAAATACACATCGGCTATTGGGTGTCACAAATGGTAAGTACAACAAACATGTATATGAAAACATTATTTATATATTTACGTAAAACCACTGTGTAAGGAACTGTGGGGGAAAAGTACAATATAATACATAAATCAAGGTAAGTATAACTTTGTATAGAAGTGTTTTAAAAACTTTACAATTAATTCTGGATGGAGTTTAAAAGAACCTAAAACATTTCTGTCGCCACATATAGACTGTCGGCTTGAGATGACAACACTCGACCAAAATGTGGCGCACAGTCAGTGTACACTGACAATGTTCACACTGAGGTGGGGGGGGGGGGGGGGGGTCCTTCTTTAAAATACATGAATGCGTCAAATATGTATGGCCGATGCAGGCACGACACAAGACTACTTCATCCTTCTTGCACCGCTTGTAGGATGACTGCCACTCTCCCAGGACTGGTGTGACAGAATGAAGTTTGTTTGCAACCGCACCGTCCCAATCATCTTGTCAAGTCGAAAAGATATATTGATTAATATGAAATTTAAAATCACTGTAGGGGACACCAACATGGACATGGGGCAAGTTCAAAGCAGACTTGACAAATTTAACGAAGACACACAAAAAATAAGTAAATACTACAATATACTACTTGCCCCAAAACTTGTGGCAGCACATGGAAAAGTATCATAAAACATACTAATAGACTTAGTGTGGATCAAATAGTGTATACGTAATGTCATATTTTATTGGCCAAACAAAAAAATTAATAAAATTTAAAACATTATAACACTGGCGAACAGATTCGACATCACAGGCCTGTGGGAAATGAGGTGGACCGGTGTGTGTGTGTGTTAAAGGTAAAAATATGACTTTGTGTCCCGTCTTCACACTATGGACACTGAAATCACCCTCCCACCCCGATATTGTTCCTACGGACCTGGAAACCTGCTCCCCTCAGACAAATAAGACAGCATCCATAGCTGCCCATGACATTATTATTTTTAAATATTTATATATTTTTTAATTTCCCATCTAACTCGCAGTATTCCCCCCCCACCACCACCACCACCATCCTTTTAAAAACATTTTTATTTTATTGGTTTCACTTTCTGTTTTCATTATTATTTATTTTATTTTTTTAAATACAGTAAACGTAAAAACAGATTCGACTTCCCCCTCACAAATGAAATGAACTTTCCTGCTCTGCCAAATATCACATACGCAAAACCAAGCTTATTCTTTCTTTTCCCCCTTTCCCCTCGATTTCACTTTTGTTAGTAAACCAAAGAACTCTCCCTTCTCCATACACTCCTTTTTATTGTTTGCTTATTGTAATCGTTTCCCTTTAAACGATTTATAAGGGTTAATGGTCAGTATAAATGTATTATTTAGTTATTATTTTCAATGTAGTGCGAATGCCTTGTAAACACGTATATCGCGATTTTGAAGAAAAAAAACCCACGTGAAATAAATATATAATTTTGTTTTTTTAATTCATAGCGTAGAGTAACAACAATATAGCGGCAATTGACAACAAGAAAAAGGTCAGAGGCTCAAATCAAGTACCTCGTGCACGTTCGCAGTGACCACCAATCAACTGTCTAATAGAAATTTTTCAATTTTTTCCCCAACTAGTCTAGACGCTGTCTAGCTTGGTCGGAGTCGCCGTCTAGACGCAATTATGGTTGGTTCGTGTACTGTACATGTAGTAGTTAAAATGTTCTTATCAGCTCACTTTCAGTATCTGACCTTTGGGCATTAAGCCATTATTTCAGTAGTGGTGTTGGAAACACAAGTACAAGAAGTCACCTGGTCTGCCGACCTGTTTTATAACCTGAGGGAGACTTTCTTATCAAGTAGATGTCTAAATATAAGTAACAATATAACCCGAGGAACACTTTCTTATCAAGCAGACTTCTAAAAATAAATAACAATATAAACAGTGAACAGCAGTCCACAATAATAGAAATACACATAAGTTTGTTTTTGTTTAATGACACCACTAGAGCACATTGATTTATTAATCATCGGCTACTGGATGTCAAACATATGGTCATTTTGATACAGACATAGAGAGGAATGAGAGGAGACAGGGCCATCTAAGTAAGGGAGACAGGGCCATCCGAGTGAGGGAGACAGGGCCATCCGAGTGAGGGAGACAGGGTCATCTGAGTGAGGGAGACAGGGTCATCAGAGTTAAGGATACAGGGCCATCCGAGTCAGAGACAGGGTCACCCAAGTCAGAGAGACAGGGTCATCAGAGTCAGGGAGACAGGGTCATCAGAGTCAGGGAGACAGGGTCATCAGAGTCAGGGAGTCAGGGAGACAGGGTCATCAGACTTAGTGAGACAGGGCCATCCGAGTCAGGGAGACAGGGTCATCAGAGTTAGTGAGACAGGGTCATCAGAGTTAGTGAGACAGGGTCATCTGAATCAGGGAGGCAGGGTCATCAGAGTGAGGGAGACAGGACCATCCGAGTGAGGGAGACAGGGCCATCCAAGTGAGGGAGACAGGGCCATCCGAGTGAGGAAGAAAGGGCCATCCGAGTCAGGGAGACAGGGCCATCCGAGTCAGGGAGATAGGGTCATCCAAGTTAGGGCCATCTGAGTGAGGGAGACAGGGTCATCCGAGAGAGGGAGACAGGGTCATCTGAGTGAGGGAGACAGGGTCATCCAAGTCAGGGAGACAGGGTCATCAGAGTTAAGGGTACAGGGCCATCCGAGTCGGAGACAGGGTCACCCAAGTCAGGGAAACAGGATCATCAGAGTCAGGGAGACAGGGTCATCAGAGTTAAGGACACATGGCCATCCAAGTCGGAGACAGGGTCACCCAAGTCAGGGAAACAGGAACATCAGAGTCAGGGAGACAGGGTCATCCGAGTCAGGGAGACAGGGTCATCAGAGTTAAGGGTACAGGGCCATCCGAGTCGGAGACAGGGTCAACCGAGACAGAGAAACAGGGTCATCCGAGTCAGGGAGACAGGATCATCAGAGTCAGGGAGACAGGGCCATCCGAGTCAGGGAGACAGGGTCATCCAAGTTAGGGCCATCCGAGTGAGGGAGACAGGATCATCCGAGAGAGGGATACAGGGTCATCCGAGTGAGGGAGACAGGGTCATCCAAGTCAGGGAGACAGGGTCATCAGAGTTAAGGGTACAGGGCCATCCGAGTCGGAGACAGGGTCACCCAAGTCAGGGAAACAGGATCATCAGAGTCAGGGAGACAGGGTCATCAGAGTTAAGGACACAGGGCCATCCAAGTCGAAGACAGGGTCACCCAAGTCAGGAAAACAGGATCATCAGAGTCAGGGAGACAGGGTCATCAGAGTTAAGGGTACAGGGCCATCCAAGTCGGAGACAGGGTTACCCAAGTCAGGGAAACAGGATCATCAGAGTTAATGGTACAGGGCCATCTGAGTCGGAGACAGGGTCATCCGAGACAGAGAAACAGGGTCATCCGAGTCAAGGAGACAGGATCTTCTATTATTTATAAATCTATCAATAAAATTAAACATAGATCCTCTTACACCCATTTTATATATTTTTTGTAACAATCCGTGCCTCCAGACCATGTCCACGAAGACACCGGCCACCTTGTGTTTCCTCCTAAAGGCGTTTTTTACCTCGGTCTGTAAACGAACAAGATGGTCAGTGGTAGAGTGTTTTTTTCTAAACTCAGTAAATAATTTATTGAGCTCCAGGAAGTGGGTAAGACGAATATTAACCATATACTCCATGGTCTTGCAGACACTGGATGTCAATGAAATCGGACGGTAATTTTTTGGACCCGTAAGGTCCTTTCCCCTCTTTGGGAGAGCAAACACTTCTGTGTGCTTCCAATTGAGGGGGAGGTACCCTTGTTTCCAAATTAAATTAAACAACTCCAAGAAAAGTTGTATATTGGTAGGCATATGTTTAAAAAATAAATAAATAAATTTACGATGCTGAAAAGCTTTGAGCAATTCTTGGAGTGTAAATGGAGTGTCATAATCGTTCCCGCTTTCACGGAACTTAGAATTCAGGGGAATTTTATTATATTGTTCCATAAATATTTTACGTTTTTGAAATATTTTAGAAAAATTAGCAGTTGCAGAATTTTTTTTAAATATTGCTCCCAGAATATTTACTTTATCCTGATTTATTGTATATATTTTACTATTTTTTAAAATATTAGAAAAACTGCCCGGTTTCCCCTGAATTCTTTTGATCCTAGACCAGACCTCCCCACCAGTCGTGCCTTTGCCAATAGAGCTGACAAATTTCTCCCATGAGGCCTTTTTTTCCTTAGCTATCGTATGGACAAGTTTATATTTAGCATTCTTAAATTTATTTATATTTTCCTCATTTTTATCTTTTTTAAGTTTATTTCTTAATTTCTTTCTTTCTTTTTTAAGTAAATTCAACTCATCAAGGGACCGAGTTTATTCTACCTTTTTTCCCTCTTACCGGTATAGTTTTTAAAGCAATATCAATTATAGTTTTAATTAATTTATCATTAAAAATATCAATATTAGTATTTATAATCTGCTCAGGATTAATATCGGCACACATACTCTCAAAACGTGGCCAATCAGCTTTACTAAAATTCCAATTATGTTTTTGTTTATTGGGTTCTTCCCAAAGACAGTTTTTATTAAAAACGGTTTTAACAGGGAGGTGGTCACAACCAAATTCATTGAGCACCTCCCACTCACACTTAGCTGCCATGCCCCTTGAAATAAGGGTGACGTCTAGACATGACCAAGTGTGATAAGCATCTGAGAGAAAAGTCGGGGTGCCATCATTTAAAAAGACCAAATCATTACTATCCATTAAATTTTCAAGTATTTGGCCTGAAGCAATCGTAACTTTCGAGCCCCAAACAGAATTATGACTATTAAAATCACCTGTAATTATTACATCCAAATTACTGTTACCAATAATTTTTGAATAATCATCAACATTTATTTTAGCATAACTGGCACCCGGATGTACATAAAAATTAAATATATTAAAATTATAATTAAGGCCATGTATAGACACGCCCAAAGATTCAATATTGGGATGAGTGGCAACATGTGGAAGTCTAGAGTGGGCGATGCCCTCCTTAATGAATGTAGCTATGCCCCCCTAGAAGTGATTGAGAAATAATATGCAATGATCCATATTGATGCATTTAAACTGATTTAATGTGTAATAATGTACTACTATAATTTACTAAAATAATGTACTCCAGCAAACAATCATTCAAATAATACATATAATAAGGTTACTATGTACATGCTCCTACAAACTATAAAGTCTCATGTGTATGCATGTATATAAGTACTATTTATACACTGACAAAAATAAAATAGATCTAGTCATCAAATAAAATTTAAAACATGACCATTAAAAACTGTTAATTAGTGTGTAAGAAACCAATACACGTAATTCACTTTAACGTTTTACTTACATGTGTACTAGCATCACAAAATTCCTCACAATACAACAGAATGGGTTCTTACGGAGTTTTAATTGGCTTTCTACACTTTTGTCAAATTGCAGTATGAAACAACTCCTCTGCCGACATACGACATCTATCTAGGCACTTGTGTTTGGCATTTTGCCACAACCTCTTAAGTGTACCATAGCAAGAAGGCATGCATTAATTTGTGTCTGTGTTATCTCTTCTCTTTGTGATAGTCTGTGTAATTAGTTTTTTAAAACTGTTTAACATAAGGGTTTTACTTCCACTTTGGAAACAGTTAGGAAGTGAAAAAGTAAACCATGGGTATCTGGATCCTGCTAGGATTGTAGGTCTAATGTGAAAGGGTGTAACATACTGCTGATAAAAAAGGTAAAGAATACTAATGTATCAATACATACAATTCAAGTTCACTAAGTGTAAACATAGGCCCAAATACATTTTACTTTTCCACATTTTGTGTTATGATTGAGAAGAGTTTAAAATAATCAAGAATATATATATATATATTTTTTTTTTTTTGTGCAGTTAAAAATATTCCAAAAGGTGCAATTTCCATCCAGGGAACATTATGTTTTCAAAATCTTGATTAGCAATATTTATAGTAGATTAAAATTTATTAGCAACTACTGTTTAATGTTTTAAAATTGTGTAGTGATATCTGAAACTTGCATAGCGAATTACGACGTGATACCAAACAAAATGTTCCCTGTACAGTCAGAGTCTCTCATTTTTTTGGCAGGGGGACAGGGGAACTTTGTCCCATAAGACACACCCCCCCCCCCCCCCCAGAGTGTCAGTCTGGACTACAACCATGTACCTGCATACCCGGTGTGGTGAATATTGGAAATATAGAATAAGTACTACATTCATTAATGGCCATTAAACAACATTTATCTTAAACGTATGAGTGAAAGTGACATTGATATGTTTTTAAATGAGATATAAGATAAATAATATCCAATGGATATGAATGTACTACAGTAAAGTACTCTTATAATGAACATTTGTACAAGTTGGTTATTAATGTATAGGGCAATAAAATGGGACTTCGCGATCAGTTCATTCTAAGCATGTTCGTTATAAGTGTACTTTACTGTATTCTATTTCTTATCTTAAAAAAACACACAAAAAGAACAAACAGCAAAACAGGTTTAAAATAAAATTAAACATCTTTTCCAACTAAAACCACTTTTTGATCTTTGCACTTTTTGGTAAAGTATGCATCACAAACTTATACGTAACAAAGCTATATATAGATTTTGATTGTGTTTCTTTCATTGGATATATTGTATGGCTATAGCAACCCTATTATCACCTCGGATAACATACAAGCATTTTTCAAACATAATTTTTTATAACTTTTTTAATTTTTAATGTAAACTGAAGCAAATGGACCTAATTAGAAGAAAAACACTCAAAATGTTATAATATTTCATCATAAATCTTGTTCAGCACAGATGTAAACATGACACATCAGTGGATATTTTGCAAATTTGCAAAACAAGCATCCCCTTGTCACCAAAGCATGATATAATAATTTAACAAAAAACAAAAATTAGCACAATTATTTTTGTTATCTGAACTAGCTATCCTCCAAGTTTTAATGTGTTTGGTTAAACCATGTATTTTTAATTATTAAGAAAACATGTATGATGTTACCCATCTGCCGAAATTGTCCACAGCCAGGCACAGAAACAGAAATGTTGGAAAATATTATAATGTTTTCACATATTGACAATCACTTTACAACTAATATGTCCTATCGACAATATCATTATGTAGTCTTTGTATTTATTTATAAAAAATAATTAGACCTGTAGGAACTGGGGGGGGGGGGGGGGGGGGCAGGGCAGGGCTAGGGGCTTGTTCTCCCTCTTTCACTTGAGGACGAAAATATATACTGACACACAATGAAAACGCAAAACAGATATTTTTTACTATTTTGTTGTGATTAATAAAAAATATATTTATTGGACTTAAAATAACAATTTATGAGAGGAAGCCATTGATTGGTACTTTTGTCTGGGTTTTAATCCTGGGTTTTTTCTCGTTACACATACAATAGCAGAAACACACAAAATGGTGTGAAATGCGTTCACTACATGCTCAATCATGCTGCATGCAATGCACATGAAATGCCAGTATATGGACACAAAAAAGTCACGTAACGGTGTCATATTCCTCGTCACATTAAGAATGCCACGACTCGGAGAAGAACAAAGGGAGCGAGCGTTGGGCATGATTCAAGGGGGGACTTCACAAAGCCAAGTTGCTAGGACCTTCAGAGTCCATCCATCAACTATTGGACGACTTGTTGAACGTCATCAACAGACAGGGAGTGTCCGTGATCGACGTTGACCTGGTCAACGTCCCGTTACGACCCCACGCCAAGATCGGCAGATTCGACGACACCACCTCCGTGACTGGTTCAGAACTGCGCCAATGACAGCAAGCAACACGATAGGATGTCATGGAAGGCATATCCATCCAATGATGGTCATCCGTCGACTCAGAACGGCTGGACTCAGATGCAGACACCCGTACAACGGTAACATCATGACACCGCGACATCATTCTGCGAGACTACAGTTTGCTCTCCAGAATGGTAATCATCCACCAGCCTTTTACCAGAGCATTGTTTTCTCAGATGAGTCCCGTTTCTCTGTCTCCTTTGCCGATGGAAGACCACGTGTGTACAGAAGACTCCATGAACGGTACGCTGACGGATGTGTGAGGGAACATGATCGGTTTGGCGGTGGTTATCTGATGGTATGGGGGGCAATCAACTGTGATTTCAGGAGTGATTTCATCATTTTCCACAATGCCCTTACAGCCCAACGTTATGTTGACATTATTCTAAGACCAGTTCTCTAGCAACTTTTGCGCTGTCACCGAAGACCAGGAGGTCTCCTTCTGTTTCAACAAGACAATGCCTGTCCACATACTGCAAGAATTATCCAGGCATTCCTGCAACAAGCCGGTATCACCGTTATGAACTGGCCCGCCGTTTCACCGGATTTGAACCCAATTGAACACATGTGGGATGAGTTAGGACGTCGTGTACGTCACCGCCAACCACCACAGGCATTGCAGGAGGAGTTGAGGAACATTCTGTGGCTTATTTGAGATGTTTGTGCCAATCCTGCCCCCGTCGTCTTCACGCATGCTCACGGGCCAATGGTGGACACACCAGATACTGACCTTGATATTGGGGGGAAGGGGGGGGGGGTTGAACTTTTCGATTACGAATGCAACTTGATTACTGATGATAACTGGCCATGTTTCCATGTGAATGTATCTCATGAATACCAGTCATTAATGTCATATTACATAATCCATCAATTCATTAATAGTTTGTCGTTATTTGCAATGAAAAGTTGTTTTTGCGTTTTCATTGTGTGTCAGTATATATTGTAAATTTTCCCTACTCAGTACTCTATATAAATAAAGATGATATAAAGATGAAAATCTAGCTTGTATCCCTCACTAGAGACTGTACCCTCCCACCCCACCTACCCATTTCAAATACCGTTCCAAAAGGCCTGTACAAATGTAGATACTATGTAGAGGCTGAGGTTAAGAGCCAGTTCCTTTTATCTTTAGTATGTTGTAATCATGATTTCAAACCAACTGTTTCAGGTAGTTTGCCCCACATACTGATATAAAACACATTTGTTATTATATATTGGAATAAAACAAAAATAATTACAGTGTTATTTTTATTTAATCATTCATGGAGGAAGAAGGAAGTCCTGATGAAAAGATATTACAGGTAAAACAAAACAAAATAATATACAGTATGATGCTTATTCCCAGTGGTAACTAGTTTAACTTTTGCTCTAAATTGCTAGATGCCAAAAGTGATTAATTATATTATTTTATGGAGACAGCTGAAAATTAGATGACAAATTCTTTCAACCCCTGCCAAAGGTAGCAAACTTTCTGCCAGATAATAATTTGAGGGTATGTAATAAAAACTAAATATATCAAAAGGTGCCCAAGGGTAGGTAAACAACTATTTGGTGGAGAATATTTTTAATATGACATACAGAAAGCATTGAAAGTGCATTTTTTATTATGCTTTAAATTAATAGGAGACATTAGCTTTAAAACCCATTAACCATCATTAATTCTGGCCACAGTACATATGTTGTTCCTGCCATAAGTGTTAGCATGACTATGTATTACATTTATACTTTTGGTTTATAACTGTAACACTGAAAACATTTGGCCCATAACTGTATTTAGTTAAATATGTGGCAAAATCTAGACTTAAAATGATTTATGCTCATTAAATGCTTTTTGCAATTTATTTTTAATTTATTTTTGGCATCAATCAGTATTGTTTATAATAGCAATATGTATGCAAGTTTGAGATTCTTTTGTAAACAATGAAAGAAACAATCTCAGAATTAGTGGTGAGAATTTCAAAAGTTATGTCCCTAGGTATAAAAATCCCCGTCAATCGTAATTACTTTAATAAATCAATTATTTTAGTTACTGTGGTTTAAATTTATATTAGCGACATAAATTGGTTCTTTAAAATATTGCACATAATATTATATCCATATAAATGGTGTTAATGGCTGATAAAGGGTTACAAATTGATAACCTATATTTGAAAAAATAATTTCATCACTTTCGATTTGCATCTAAGGTGCTAGAGTCACGCAAAGTAATTCATTCATCATCCTTGTTTACGAACACTACCGATTTTTGACAATTAATTCAGTTGTTAATGTTCGTACAACCGGAATCTCCATGTAGGTATTCGGGGTCACGTTTTATCAAAATGATAAAAGATGTTTAGAGTTGTAGCCCTTAGCTTGGTGGTTGCTACCTCAGAGCAGTGAGCTGTATGTCTTTAAATTGATATCACACTTGTGTGTTACTGGTGTGTGTTATCATAAATTTATAATAAATGATGTTCTCACCAATGGGTGCATACAAAATAATTTTATTTCATTTCACCTTTTCTAGAATGTTAGTTGTTATGGTCATTGTCGTCGTATTATTATTATTAGTTTGTATAATTCAATTTAACTTTTAATAATGTTCAAATTGTTGTATTTCACTTACTGTCTTCACCTGAGTGGGGTTATTAGCGTTAACTGGGATAAATACGGTAGTAACAATCCTCGCTGTTGGCAAACAACATCAAAAACATTTAATAATACGTTTAGGCAACCTTACCTATTGATGTAACTTCTTTTTCTGCACTGCGTCTGAATGGCACACTGCGCGATTTAACCATAACACCATTCATAAAGTTTGCGTGCCGGGAAAACAAGTCAGCGAGGTAGTGAGTGATTCCCTGTCATGACTAATGCTACTACTTTCTTTTTATTAGTTTCGTTTACGGATCGTGTCCATAAAACAACCAACTTAAAAAAATGTAAAAAAAATGTAAAATAAAATAAAATAAAATAAAATAAAATATAAATAAATAAATAAATAAATAAATAAATAAATAAATAAATAAATAAATAAATAAATAAATAAATAAATAAATAAATAAATAAGGTATAAGTAGGTTTGTAAATAAGCAAGTACATTGTATAAGTAAGTAAATATAGGCCTATATATTTTTTTTAATATAAATCTACCGTTCCAATACTTAATCCATTATTAACGGCTGACCTCTGAACTACGGATATGACGATCGATCATATATATCTGCAATTCATAATCCACTGCCGTGGAAAATATTAAAGGTATTCTCAAAATTATGTAACACGACAGCTTTTCGCCAAAATTATTTATTAACTTTTGCAAACTATACATATATGTCCTCAAAAAATTACAACCAAATAATTTATATTTAAAATAGTAAAATTCTTTGTTTTTTAATTTTTTAATTGGAGAATGTTTAGACGAAATTGGTATGGACACGTCAAAATCGAGGCAAACACTCCATAAATTCAATAACATTAGTTGCCGACAAGTTTGCTGTCTTTGTGCAAGTCATCTGCTTCCGACGGCCCTATCTAGTTACCGACAATCAGCTTGCCAGGTTTTTCTTTACACGGCGTGAAAACACAATTTCTGTTTTCCCATAAATGTACGAAACAGGGTTCCCCCCCCCCCCCCCCCCCACCCCACCCCGAGCTGGTCCAAATCCTCAAATTCAGACAAAAACGTTGGGGGGGAAAAAGATAGAAATATTCGGGTAAAATTAATTTGCCTTTTCACCTTTTCACCGTATATGTCCATCATTCTACCCACACAATATAACAATGCGTAGCGATTCGTTTGCAACCCTATATAGATGTTTGAATAAATGTTATCCAATTTAACATTTTTATTTAATTCGGGCAAAAATCAGCCTGCCCCTACAAAAATGGGCGCCCGTACGCCTACATGTATAATATTCCCGAATTATTTATGCAAAGATTATGTGTGGAATTGATTAATGTGTAGTCATTTATCACAAATAAATGTAAAACTAGCAAAATATGGCAGTGGTAACTGTGATATAGCCTATTGTACTTTTAAATGTTATTATTCCTAAAGTCTAGATATGAAAGTTATACATCTGCTGGGGTTTTGGTTTATTATCATAAATTATATTTTACTTGTACATTACACAAACAAAACATTGGGTCATGCCCCCAACACCTCTTGACATTTGACTGTCGCTTCATAACTCATAGAGTGAATGATCCCCCTCGATGTGTCCCCCAATATAAAATCCTGGTTACGCCAATGTAATTCACATTCTTAGAAAAACATGCATGAATGTATGTGGACGTAAATGGTTCTAATTTATTATTAAATACTTTTTGTATTACAGTCCAGACATTTCGTTATTAAGTTACTGGATTTTTTTTTCTTCATTCAACCCCCCCCCCCCCCCAAAAAAATAGAGAAAGAGAGAGCGACAAACACAACAGATAATATATGACTAATTTCTAGATTATATGATATTTGACGTCAGTTAATGGACGAGTGTATTTTAACGTAGTGGAAGCACTGCACTACAATATAATAATGAATATAAATTATCTATAACAAATATATAGTTCATAATTAAATATAGATTTATATGCGGTATGAATGATAATTAAATAAAAGTTAACAATTGGAATTATTTATTGAACTTTTTTTGAATTATCACATTGCCTTTAAAGTGATTTTTACCTGTGAAACATTATGAGATATCCTCGTGCTAAAAATAGCTTTATCAAGCAGGGATTTTCTTTCTTTTTCTTATACACTAGTTCTATATTTGAAGTTACGCCATACGTACACTTTTAAAAGTTGAACCATTAACCAGTCAACGGCAAAATGGCAACAGAAGAAGGAAGTAGAGAAATTACACACGCAATTATCAACAATATACCTGAAATATACCATTCGGCAGATTTGAGGAATTATTTTTCACAATTTATAGAAAGTGGAAAATTTAAGTGTTTTCATTACAGACATCGACCAGAAACACAAATTGCACAAAACAACACAATCAATCCTCCGGTGAAAAAAACGTTTTGTTGTGTTATAAAGTTAGACGAACTTCATCTAAAATCGTTAATGAAACTGTATCATCGAAAACATTGGCTTGACAAAAAGGGAGATTCAATATCCAGTTATTGTTGTATCACAAAAATACGCGTTTCTTCAAATGGTAATAATTTTAATAATTTGCGTTCACATTATTCTCACCCTGACGAAAAAAAAAAAAAAGTTGCAAAAGAGACTTGAATTTGCTGCCGTTGTAATATATTTCTGATTGATTAATGTCGCCTTTTTAACAACTAGAAATATATATTAAATACATTTTCTTGTTTAGAATATTAGTGTCATTGTATATTCAATAGCATTTTGATGTTTGTAGAAGCCCAAACTGTCGGTAATTTTAAATTACATATATAAAGAATACTAAATGTTTAGCTAAGTGTACTGTTAATGAGGAAATAAAAGACTGAATTCCTATTGAAATTTTTTATAAAAAAATAAGTAGACAAGTAAAACACAATCTGTTATTTTTTATTTTTTTTAAAGTGTGTTTGTGTTTTCATTTATTTATTTATTTTCCAGATTCAGTCAGTGATTCCTTTAAAACTAGGGATGAACAGAAAACTGTACCACCTGACAGACAAGAGTTTACTGAGAAAGACCTGTTAACATTACAGGAGCTACACCCTCCTGATGTTATGCCTAATGGAAATGTTGGAACACCGACACTGGTGTTTTTGAACTTCATTAAGCAATGTAGACTTCCTTCATCTGTGATAAGAAAACTTGGTCTTTCTTTTCCCAAAACAAGGTCTCAACGTAAATATGGAAACGTTCCATTTGACTATGGGGCTGACATTGAATATGTAGACAGTAGTGAGGAAGTTGAACATTTTGCTACAACTGGTTCAGGTCATCTCATTGACACTGCTGCAGTGTCTGATGATGATCATAATGATGAAGGTGGTCAGGGTAGTGTTACAGATACAAATACCAAGAACTGCAAGCAGAGAAACAGCTATGACAGTAAGACAGCTGATGGTGAAAACAGTGGTGAAAATTCTGTAGTTAATACGAAGAAAGCTCGATTAAAGAGAAAGAGAGATAAGAAACACACAAGGAAACTAATGGCTGAAAACATTGAGGAGAAATTAATCAAGTTGCAATACACTGCACAGACAGGAAATGTGAGTATCGTTGTCAGGCCTCTGAATTAACAGAAACAATCATTTCTGGTAGCAGGTCATAGAATTGAAAGTCCATTACCCATTATTATGTAGCATAATCCACCAAAACCATGATTACTGAAAAACATCCCAATGAATGGTTTCTGATGATCGCATGGCATGGAATCGAAAAAGTATTCCCCATAAATTTTAAAATCCTGGGGCCTATCGTGCACTAGTACTAGTAAATAGTTGCCTGTAATTTGTGGCTGCCACTGCCACTTACTTTGAATGAGTTCAGTTAAATAGACTTCTGCACATATATAGCTATAGCGCTATACTTTTCTCAAACAGCCTACTTTCCAAAATATAAAACTACATGTACTGGTAACTAAATGTTACTTTTGTTAGTGATATTGGTAGATTTATAAATTTTTATCTGGTAACGAAATTATTATTAAGTTTTGTATACTTTTAGTTTTACAGTATTTAATAAGTAATATTTTATTTTAGCTATATGTATTACAATCTGAATGTTTTATTTACAAGTCTAAGAAGGCTGTTTGGGCTAGATGATGATACATGTATGTTTTATGTTGGGATTGTGCTATTTTATCAATTAAAATTTAAATGTCATTTGAGACTTTAATAAACAAAACATTAAATTAACCAATTATAATGACTGTTTAAAGTCGTAGTGATAAAACTACTACTAACACTTTTTGTGTGCTTGTAATCATGTACTCTTTCAAAATGAAATTTTTATCCATTTTGCATATATTTTAACCATTTCACATCTTGTGTTTTCTACATTTTTGGGGTCAAATTTAACTAATATGTTTACTGTAGGACAACGACACGTGTGAGGAGTGGGAGAGACACGAGGCTGTGGACAGCGACCCAGCGAACCAGGAGAGGAACAAAGAACGGCTGTTTGAGGAAGACATTGAGCTCAAGTGGGAGAAGGGAGGCAGCGGACTCGTGTTCTACACTGATGCTCAGTACTGGCATCAGCAGGAAGGAGGTATCGACTTTCTACGATATATAGTTGACAAATGTGACACTGTCTGCAATAAAGAATACAGATGAGGCATGTCATAATTCAAAGTACTCGAAAGGGTCAATCACACCGCAACACTCGAACCAAAAACAAAGTCCCGAGTTTTTTGTTTGGTAAACCCTTATATTAACTGATGGTGGGTTGAACACGTCCAGGGTCGACTATAAGCCTTCGCTCAAACTAAATTATCGGTCCTGTCTGTGTTATTAGCTATATTTCCCTCGACTTGGTCATCCATCAAATATCAAATGGAAAACCACTGAAAAGGACCAAAAATTGCTGCGCTTGCGCTGTTGGTTGTCGGATTAATTATTTAGGTGGAACGAGTTATAGATGAATCGCAACAATAGCCATGCAATCCTTTCTTTACCATACCTGTCATGTTTTGTGTTAAGCGGCTATCGGTAATGATCTTTCAAGTACAGCTAGTGTTACCGTACCTGTTCGATGAACAGTGATACCATTCAAACAATTAGTGCACAAAATGGCCTCAGCATGAAGCCTTACTCTGAACATGTATACAAGACCAGTTTTAAATAAAACAATGGGTGAGTTACTCAGCTGTCATCACTTCAGCAACCACACATTTAATTAATACCGACATGGGCTTCAGCATCACACAATCGGAGTAATTTCTAATAAATTCTTTCACTCTGATATTTTGCTATATAACACCTTGATGAAATTTTTAAGTTTGCAGTTACCAAAATAATATGTATCTAATTCAACTTTCTAACTGATGTTACGGAAATATCCGATGTTGACCGAATGGTTCGGTCGAACTACCCGATGGGTCGAACACTTTCTCGAGCACCGACAGGGTTCGAGCCAACGGGATTCAACTGTAAATGTTTGAAATGACATAATGTTGAGTATATAATAATAATAAACATTCAGATTGGGAATTGTTTAGTCCAAAATTGGAAATAAAAAATGGCATAGCCCTTGGGGAATGGTGGGAAATGATGCCGATTATCAGAGTTTAGAAATATAGGTGATAAATCCTCAACCTGAGTAAAAGTTAGTTTTATTTGTTTAACAACACCACTAGAGCACATTGATTTATCAGCTGTTGGATGTCAAACATTTTGTAATTTTGACATGTAGTCTTAGAGAGGAAACCTGCTACATTTTTCAATTAGGAGCAAGGGATATTTTATATGCGCCATCCCACAGACAGATTAGCACATACCACACCCTTTAATCCCAAAAATAAAAGTTTAAACTGTAGACAAAATAATATTTTTCATTATGGGCGAGTATTATTTTTATTTATGTATCAAACAATGTTTTTACAAACTGTATATATATTTTTTTATGTGAAGCCAAATTGAAATACACAGTATATTTCGGTTTTGGTATGAGGTACATGTACCAGTACAAGTACAGATTGATTTTCATAAGTGTATTGAATATTTTGCTTTGGTTTTGTAGATTTTGATGAACAGACTGCTGATGATCTTAATGTGGACATGAGTGGTTACTACGAAGACGGCGCCGGTGACAAAGACGCGCGAGATTACCTGACTCTGCGTCAGGAACAGCGTCGGCGAGATGGGACAGAGGACACAGACCGGTTTTCAGCAGGTATCGGCAAGTTTGAGAAGCACACGAAGGGAATTGGGCGAAAGATTCTCGAGCATCAGGGCTGGAGAGAAGGAGAAGGTCTGGGAACCACGGTGACAGGAATAGCCGATGCCCTTGGAAACGAGGGTCAGCATCCTAGGGACAAAAAAGGATTTGGGTAAGGTTTCGTTTAGTCTACATGATATGATAATGTGACAGAGATGGTGTAGCAACAAAAATGAAAGAAATATTTTTTTTTTTTTTTAATGACGCACCTCCATACATTTTAATTATTGTTTTATAGTTTCAGAAATCTAGACTAAAAGTTTTATAAGCACCAGGCCAGTGCATCAGTTTGATGTTTTTAAGAGACCAAAGTTTCAGTTATCAGAGTTCAAATTTTTATATTTTTTTAGGTACCGAGGAAAGAAGCTGGCGAGGTATGTTAGAAAAGCTGCACAAAAACGTGCTGATGAAGGAGGAATAATCACAAGTATCTATGACAACCCCGATGAGACCGATCCAACAGAAACACTGCTCAGGAGAAATAATCCTTACGGCTTGAAATACAGAAATAACTCAAAATACAAAACACAGTCATAGAGATGTGTTCTTCTTATTCTACTTAAAAGCATGATGAGTATTGGTACATATCTACAAATTGTGGTTTCGAGGGGACCAATATGTGCCAAAAACAAAGTATGACGCATTCCAGGCAATATTTTGTTCAGTATCACATCGCAATATGTTATGCAAGTTTTTGAGATCAAGATACAATTATAAAATTCCAATAGTAGTTGTTAATAAATTTTTCAAATGATTAGAGACTGTCACTAATGAAAATTAAAAAAAAGAAAATCTGTCAAAATGTTCCCTGACTTTAAAACATCTGCACATAATACATGAGGTATAAAAGTATTTTTATTGCAGCTTTTGTTGTTTTGTAAATTCTTCAGCAACAGATTTATTTCAGCCGATTGTATGCACCATTCACAAATTTTGATTCTTTAAATATAAAAAATATACATGCATGATCAAATCTTGTAGATCTAAAAGGCATTAGTAGACTAGAGATGTGTTTTTAAAAATGTTTTACAAAATTATTTTCATAAAATTGGATCCAATATGTTAAAAATTAACTTGATATACAACCGAGTCCGGGGTATCAGCGCGTCCTGTGATTTGGCACACTTGGTATTTTGCTCAAGTATGCTTAGGAAGTTGTCATGTTGTCGGTGTTTTTAACAAATTAAAGTTCAATTCCATTTTCAATGTTCACTCAAGTATCAACATATTTTTATAGAATTATCAATAATTATATATAATTTCAAAATAAATAATTCACCTGCTTTCGTGTATATAAACGCAAAGTAGATCAGCCTTGTTGATATTAAGAATGTTAAAACCAGTCTAAAAACACTTTTCCCGCATTTTTAAAATTACAGTAATTATTTTTTTCGGTTATTTGTATTTAAACAAAAGGAAAATACAGACAAATGCAAACAAAACAAAACTTTTACACCTTAATTAACAGTCATTCCAGTTCACAATTGTCACATTTTTACAAAAAAAAAGAAAACAAGAAGAGAAATAAGATCCACGTGTGTGCACAATCTACCCGAGAAAAAAAATCCATGTAGGCATTTTAGCCATGCATAGCAATAAACATGTATGCATCTGTAGTACTGTGCCACTGAAGAAAACGATTCCGAAACTGATCACGAGATGGGTCATATTAAATAATTATAGCAGATATAGCCTTAAAGATTAACTTTATAATAAATTAAAAGTTAAAACCAGACAAAATATGTTTTGCAAAGTTGTAGACAACATTACATGTTTTCATTTCCAATAAAGGCTATTTGTATCTTGTATTAAAAATATTGCTGTTTGGTTAAAAGGAAAAAAAGGACTAAGAGTTAGCTCCCATGAATGATAACGCGTTCCCAGTCTGCTGTATAGTGTATAATGGTAAGTGTAATGATTTAGAATGACTTCCAAGTATGAATAGAAATCCTTTTCAAATAAAGTGTGCAATGTTTAACATAGATATTTTGTAAGATGCTTTATGGAGCTTATGTGACAGCGAAAGTAGAAATTTCATGTTTTTGCTTGTTTGTGGAATACAAAGTACACAGTAAAATAGATTTAAACCATATATCTCATAGTTAACAATTTTATAATAAGTAAACCTGTGAGGTGCACTGGATCATACAATCAATGAACTTCGTTCTTTTTCCAGTCCCAAGCTGGCATGTAATTAGTATGTCAAGGGGGTGGGGGGGGATCGACATTTTATCAGATGGAACTAGTGTGGAGGGCGTTGCTCGATGAGGTGAGTGCTGTATGTGCGAAGCCTGTGAGGGGGGTATGGGGGTCCTCCTCCAGAAAATTTAGGATTATTAACCCCTCTTTAGTGCTATCCTAGTGTGTTTTCTGCTGCTTTCAAAGGATTTTTAAATCAGGCTTTTTGTTTTCGTTAATAACATTTATTTGATTCATCCGGTGAAATAAACTGCAGACATTGTAACCATTTATACTCCATCCCACAAGGAACGCCTTTTTTTCATACTTTGAAATTTACTACACGTTATTTAGGCCTATTTCTGAACAAGTTGTTTTCCAAATTACACATAATAATAGTATTTTTGTTTTTGTTATATCCAAAAGACTTTTACTTTTCTTCTTACGTCAAGCCAAACCAAAATTATTAACCAAAAAACATTTTTGTAAGAGGATGAGACGGACTATAGGGTCAATCCATTTCAAATAAACAAATGCCCCACGTTCTTCGGGTTCAGATTCACTTTAAACTTGACCAAATATGCCTCTGTCATCTACATGAATAAATCTAAATTATGCACTCTGTATTCCAAGTATTTTAAAAAGAAATTGTCATTTTATAACAATAGTAGGTTTAAAATTAGCTAGAAAATTGCCGCCATCATTTCTATCCTGTTTCAAATCTCATTACTCGAGCAAATAATGCAGATAGAAATCTAACATTTTGTACAGGAATTAAATCTAAAGGTTATAAAGGTCTGATATGTACCAGACGTGTCAGTTTTCATTAGTCATACTGAATACCTAGAGACGACTGAAAAATCTTTAAAATTCCATTTTATTTAACAAAAACATTTATATTCATTAGACCAACACACATTTAACTTTTTTGTAAATAAATCTTAAATATTACAAGTATATGATGATTAATTATGGAACAACATCCTGATGAAATCGGAAGCATCGTTTTGGAGGTTTTTTCAATGAAAAATCCAGAAAACAATGAGAGTAGATTGTTAAAATCCTGAAACTTGTCTCATTTTATACCTAATGGTATTGTAGTTTATGTGTACCAGATTTCATTATCCATATAGGTCTTTTTAGGTAATTTATTCTTTAATTATGCATGCTTTTAGCACTGACAAAGCATTGAGGTGGACTTGACAGAGAAACAAACGAAAAATAAATAAGTGTGTTTAATACTGAATGTAAAATAGTGTTTGTGGTGTCTAAAAAAAATGGTGGCTCGTAACATAAAATGGCATTTTAAGATTCTTCAGTTGTCTCCAAGTATCCAGTGTAACTACTAAAAACTACTAGCTTCATGTTTCTATGTACATTATGTCCTGAGATAGTGCGACTTGAAATATAGCACAGACAGGATGACAGTCAGCAAAATGACCATTTCTCAAAAACTGCTTGGAATACAGAGCCCATGTGGATGGGTGGAATATTTGGTACACATTTCAAGTGAATCTGAGACTTGACTAAAGTGCGTGGGTGACCATAAATATTTGAGATGGATTTGCCCTATTTATGTTATTTTGACATACTAGATGTCATAACAGACTATTGCTGTTCTTAATAGCTTTATCTTTACAAGAAACGTGTCCTTTTATGTGGATATTCCGCATTATTTTCCCCCTTGGAGTGGAACTCTCATTTCCACGGGGGGGGGGGGGGGGGGGGGGGGTGGTATCGTTATGGGCCAGACAAGCAGTGCCCATGACTGGTACTTCAAAGGCCATGGTATGTACTGTCCTATCTATGGGAAAGTGCACATAAAAGATTCCTTGTGTTAAACAAATGTCCCTTTTCTTTTCATTGAAAATGTGTCTAAAAATGTACTTGTGCCATCCCCAATTCTCATAACATTCCTAATAGCCTTGGTATATCAAAAGCCATGGTATGTGCTGTCCTGTCTATGGGAAAGTGCATATAAAAGATCCCATGCTGCTAATTTATAAATGTAGTGGGTTTCCTCTGAAGACTATGTGTTAGAAAGACTTGATGGACTTGGTTTGTTTTCTGGCCTTGCCAGTGCCTTGTGGCTGATCTATCGAAGACTGTGGTGTGTGCTCTTCTATCTGTGGGAAAGTGTACATAAAAGATTCCTTACTGCTTGGTAGAAGCAGCCTTTGTGAAGGTAAAAGGCTTCTTTATACTCTAGACCAAGTATCGGAACCTGCCATATGTTAGACACCAAATGGCTATAGTTTAATGCATACTGAAGTGGAAGCATTGCTTTATGGTGTAATCCACTACCAAGGACACACAAGTATATAATGATGAATTCACGTTTCACTGTACAAACTATATCCAGTATGAACATGCACTAAAAAGCAACAAACACATAAACTTGGGGAAAAACAATTATTTTATGAGTACACTTTTTACAAAATGTTCAACATTTACAAATGTTAATTTTCTAAAAGGTGCTTGACCCTCAAAATAATTTCAGCAATATTTCTGTAAAATACTTAAAAGTTCCTTGTTGAAATATTATTCTATGCACCTCTGTGTGCACCTTTAGTCCTCATTTTGTTATGGAAGCTGTAGAAAGGTTTTCGGAGCCTATACCTGTGTGCACCATAAAATGGCAGTCCTCTTACAGTCAGTAGCTAAGCCTACAATATCAAAAGAACCATAATTCACGTTTTCAGGAAAACACGAAACTTGGTACAGCTGTTCTGTGGCATAGCGAAATCAATTTGAAAATGGTATCCTAAAAATAACTCCTCTGGTGGTCACCGTTTTGAATTTTAAAATGGCAGTCATTGGGCACAGTTTGCATAAAGAATTTCAGACTAAGGTAGATATAACCATTTGTTGAGGATCTATGAATTTACCGGTTCATATTAAAGTAGGTCATATGACTGCTATATTGGGTTTAAAAATGGTTGGCACATGTAAACATTTCAATAAATACTTCAAATCTAAGGCAGACAATATGTGAGTATGAATTTAGTGGTACGTATAATAATTAGGTCATACGTCCGTCATACTGGATTTAAGGATGTCCGCCATGTTCAGACATTTTCAACGAATATCTGAAAATCACAGGAAAACAGAACAGTGGTTCCAAGGCATATACATGTACTCTTATACATGTTTTTAATAACCATTAATGCATGTAAATGAATTATATGTATTGTATACAGAGAATAATACATGAGTAGCCGTTAGATACCATTTATCTCACAACGAGTTGTTTTACAATGTATCTAATGAGTGAAAACCATGTTTTAAGCAAATTTTAACATATTCTTCGACTAAAAGTTATTAACAACCGTTGCACTTGTAGCTAACTTGCGCGTTACAGATCCATAGTTGTCAGGTTAATTATACGTCACAGTGCAATCGATTTCCATCGTGTAGTTTTTTATTGGATGTATGGCACTGGTGCTTCAGGAGGATTCTGCGCATCTACTGGCCAAACAAAATCGCCAACAAGGAACTCCATGGAAGGACAGGCATGCAGCCCATCTCTCTCGAGGTTAAACGCCGCAGATGGAAATGGATCGGACACGTCTGCAGAATGCCACTGACATCCATCCCAAGAGCCCCTGCGCGTGCTGTAACCTCACCGTGGTGCAGGGGTGTAACATTCTCTTTGAGAATGGCCAATACAGCACAAATTGAAGTTTAGAGTAAAATTCGGTGTCCGTAAAATTCTGTGGTATTTGTATTTGTATTTTTGCACAGTTCTTTACACTGTTTTTGTTTAAACCTTGAATTTTTTATGTTGATGTTGATCATCACTTTATTTATTTGCATTACCATAGTTTGACACCCAATAGCCGATGTATTTTTCGTGCTGGGGTGTCGTTAAACATTCATTCATTCATTCATTCATTCATTCATCATTCATTCATTCATTCATTCATTCCATCCCAAGAGTGGCCATGCGCTGGACCCCTGGTGGTAAGAGAGTGAGGGGGAGACTCAAGGAGACCTGGAGAAGATAGATGGAGCGGCAGATGATGGCTCTTGGGTGGAGTTGGGGCCAGATGACGAAGCTTGCAACGGACAGACAACATTGGCGTTCTTTGGTGTCGGTCTTATGTGTGACCGCACACGAAGAGGATTAAGTAAGTATGGCATTGGTGACCTAGCTCCGTATTCATAAACGTACTTAAGTCAAAGTATGATACTTACATACATACTTTAAGTATGTCGATAAATATCATACATTGACTTAAGTACGTATATGAATACGGAGCCTGGTCATCACCTAGGATACGCCAGTCGTGTCTTGAAACTGTTAATACACGTACATTTGTAAAACAACTATTTGTTATCAAAAAGAACACATGGTGTTCTCACCAACGGGTGTGTAAGAAACATATTTTCCAACAGGACATTATAAAAAGGCCAACATGAAATTGCATAATGATGATATAATCTAGATATCCTTTTTCAGCTGTCTCCAAAAAAGGTTAAAGTATATAGCCTTCGTGCACATGAACATGTCAAAGCATTTAAAACTGAGGTATACGCATACTTTGTTAAAAGACCTTATTTGAATTATAGGTGAAACTATTTTAACAAGCATATATCCATTTACATTTAGACCAAATATTTCTGTCTCAGTAAAACTTTATTTCATGTTTTATATATACATATACATATATTTTGTTTAATGATTTGTTCATTTTATATTTATATTTTATCTTTAATGGCTATAAAATAGACAAATCATTAAAAATAAAATAAAACATGAAATACATCTTTACAGAAACAGAACTATTCAGTCTTAATATCCATTTAATATTCACACACATTTATGCTTCACACGACCTCTAACTAAATAAGTTACGTACAGAAGGTTGACGTATTATTAATAAGTAGTATGCACAAGAAATTAAATTACTAGATGAACCAAAACGTCACGACCAGAATACGGAGTGGATAATTTTAACATGCTCATATACCACTATCCCGGGTCCTGTCTCTGGATAGCCAGGGGCATGACCTACTAGAATACATTAAGGGGTGAACACGTAATATAAATAAATGATTTTACTGCTGAACCAAAACGTTTGGAAACATTTGAGTAATGCCAAACTCAAGTGCACTCGGCTTTTAAAAAAAAAAAAAAAAAAAAAAAAAAAAAAACATTACCAAAATCATAAAAAATCGTATGCTGCAAGGGGGGGAGGGGGGCACACTGGCTGACACAGCGACCGCTTTCACACAAAAGTCCAAGCACAATGGAAATGTGAATATTAAACAATAAAACTGATGTCTACAGTATCAAAACCATATGTATTTCTTCTGTGGTGAAGTTGCTGAACCAGTGAAACTACACAACATCTACCTTTGGACTTCGAAAATCAGTTTGTTTCTTTGCTACTAAAGGTAATAATACAACACTGTTAGCGAAAGAGGATTAGGTGACAAATGCATAAATTATTTGTACAACAGGTATATTCATCAATTTATAAACAACAACAAACAAAAACAAAACTGCAGTAGAATGGAAACAGTGCAATATTAGTCATTTACCGTATGCCATAATATTACACTTGAAGGGTTGATATCTTACATATATGGCTAACGTTTGTTTTGTTTTCGGCACCACTAGAGCACATTGATTTATTGATCATCGGCTATTGTATGTTAAACATTTGGTAGTTTTGACATGTAGTCTTAGAGAGGAATCCGCTACATTTTTCCATTAGTAGCAAGGAACTTGTAATATGCACCATCCCAAAGAAACCCCTTGACGTTACTTCCTATTCTTACACACCCGTTGGTGAGAACACCATGCATTATTTTTGGTAACACATGGGTTGTTAACACACGAATGTGTATTAACAATTTCATGACATACGACTGGCTGCTCCTAGGTGATGACCAGGTCACCAGTGCCAAGCAGCCAGTGAAAAGCAACACGGTGGAAATCGATTACATTGTGACGTATAGTTAACCTGACAATAATGTGTCTGTGACGTGTAAGTTCGCTACAAATGCAACGGCTGTAAATAACTTTTAGTCCAAAAAGATGTTAAAACCTGGTATTTGCGGATATGTAAGAAATAGAATAATACATTCGTGTCCGTTAGATACCATTTATCTCACAACTCGTTGTTTAAAAACGTATCAAACTCGCTTTCGCTCGTTAGATACATTTTAAAACAACTCGTTATAAGATAAATGGTATCTAACGGTCACTC
The DNA here is from genome assembly GCF_016097555.1 of Gigantopelta aegis. Lineage (NCBI taxonomy): Eukaryota > Metazoa > Mollusca > Gastropoda > Neomphalida > Peltospiridae > Gigantopelta > Gigantopelta aegis. The sequence goes on from NC_054701.1 coordinate 56,282,907, forward strand.
GTGTATTATTCTCTATTTAAAGTATAACGGTACCCTTATATTGGTTCCGGTTTTAGCTTATTTGGCAAGCAAATCCCTTGCTAATCTAACCTACGCAAATATACCCAAACCATACAAAGCCAGAAATAGATGCTTTGAAGAAATATAACAGTGTACTCTATACAAAAGTATACGTAGAAAAATATATCTCGAAACCAACAATTAGTCCCAATAATTAAATAATTACTTAGTTGCTAATATTGAGACATTTTACAAAAAGTTAAAGTTTGTTTTGTTTAACGACACCATTAGAGCACATTGATTTTTTTTAACCATCGGCTATTGGGTGTCAAATATTTGGTTATTTTTACATATAGTCTAAGAGAGGAAACCCGCTACATTTTCCATTAGTAGCAAGGGATGTTTTTATATGCACCATCCCACAGACAGGATAGCACATACCATGACCGTTGATATATCAGTCGTGGTGCACTGGCTGGAACGAGAAATAACCCAATGGGCCCATCGACGGGGAGACATTTTACACGTCTACTATTAATACGGTTAAAACTATTCAGATGCAACATACGTTAAATAACAACGAGCCATTTTCATTGGTCAGCAAATCATAATCCTACACTATGATTAGCTGGGTAATCACAATTCCTTGATGAAGCTCGTAGTTTCCCGAAAACACCCGAGTAAATTTCCACTAAAATGCACAAGTAGAAGAATGAATTAATTAATTAATGTTTAACGACACCCAGCTCGAAAAATACATCATCTATTGGGTGTCAGACTGATAAATACAAACAGTAAAAAATAGAAGAGTGCATATAGATAAACATTATTGCCATTTTGGGTCTGCTTTAAAAAATAAATACACATGTAATAAATTTGTTAATTATTAACATAAAATATTATATTTATGCCATGAAAATACAAAAACAAAAATTAAACTTGTCTGCATTAAAAACTGTAATTAAAGAAAAGTTGGAAACTGAAAAATGTATCTTATTTAAAAATGGTAATTATGAAGATTTTAAGGAACAGTGGTATAATTTATTTCAAGCAGCAAAAAAGCGGATTAAATTGACCAAATATTGAGATATATTTATTTCTTAAATACCTTCTTCGCACTTTTTTTCTCCTTCACACTCCTTTTTTTCTCGATGTTAATTTCATACATGACATATTTTCCTTTTCTTTCCTTTTTGGATCCAGATAATACATTTAAAAACACCGAATCAACAACAACAGCAACAAAAAACATGCAATGTATGTATACTATATGTAATAACAAAAATATTGTGAGATATTGAGATCACAGCACCCCAACCTTGACACTGCCATTCTATGTTCTAGGGACAATTAAAAAACAAGAAGAAAAAAGAAAAGAAAAATAATTGAAATATATATTTTTTAAATCCCCCCAAAAGAGCAAAAGAATATATGGTCTTCAGGAACGTTACACAGGCACATTATTCGACATCAATTGCCATCTATCATTGCTAGTACATCTTTCAACATGACTCGAGGTTCATGTTATATAACAGTGATGCTGAATATTCTGATATGACAAAAAGAAAAAAAAAGAAAAAAAAATGTTTTATTTAACGACGCACTCAACACATTTTATTTACGGTTATATGGCGTCCAGACATATGATTAAGGACCACACAGATTTTGAGAGGAAACCTGCTGTCGCCACTACATGGGCTACTCTTCCGATTAGCAGCAAGGGATCTTTTATTTGCGCTTCCCACAGGCAGGATAGCACAAACCATGGCCTTTGTTGAACCAGTTATGGATCACTGGTCGGTGCAAGTGGTTTACACCTACCCATTGAGCCTTGCGGAGCACTCACTCAGGGTTTGGAGTCAGTATCTGGATTAAAAATCCCATGCCTCGACTGGGATCCGAACCCAGTACCTACCAGCCTGTAGACCGATGGCCTGCCACGACGCCACCGAGGCCGGTAAAAAAAAGAAAAAAGAATAATAAACTGACCAGGCTGGTTGTACATCATGACGTCAAGGACTCAACTAACTACGTGTTCAGCAATAATCCTATTCCTATATACAAGCCTTGAAATCACCTTCATATGATGCCTACAGCATTAAGAATTATTCCATTCTTAAGATAATAATGACATAGCCGTCGTTATGCCTTTGCAAACTGTTTGAATAATTTAAGACAATGGCTTGTTAAAAGGTAGTTTTATTCTGATATGCTCTGGTTCACAGTTTCAAATAAAATCGTCGGCTCTGAACATGATGTATTGAGGCAGGAATCTTCCAGATGGTCTCTGGTACTCATACTGAATTCGGTCCAACCATGGGTTTTCCAAGTATCTGTGTTTTTTACTGCCTTGCTAGCCTCCAAATGAGGTTATTTTGTTTTCAAGCAACTTTAGCTAAATGTTTGGGGTTTTGTTTTATCATTGGTACCATTCATCACCAGAACATAAAAGTTAAAACATTTGCTCCACCAGTGAAAACCACCTTCAGTCTATCAATATTGTCCCAAGATAGATTCGTCTGTATTAGGCTAAATGGTGGTTGACAAATATCCAAGTGCTAACTCGTATGAGAACTAATTTTAATGGCATCGCATCAACATATAACGTCAAATTCACTTTAAATGTAGGACCTACTTAGTATTTAGCAGCCCAATGTAGATGTGTGTGCAATAAAATCCCTGAAACAGAACATTTCAGTGTCAGCTTAACCTTCAAGTGAAATTACTATTGTGAAATGGTGGAAATTACATTACGTAATGTAAACAAAACTGTTACGTGAGACCCTAACCCTCTACGGATGGCACGATTGCTTCAATTTCTGAAATTTATATTCCACTAACTTGCTTTTCCCTTATTTTTGCCTTGCCCATCTTAATAAATATTTTATAATATGTTTTATTAAGTCACTGTTAACAATTATAAAATGTGTAATTACACAAAACATCCTGCATCAAAACTTTATTTATAAATTAGTAAATGAGCTTCTATTGTAATTAGAATCTTTAAAGAGAATATTTGAAGTGCTAACCCTATACTTTATGTTAAATTTATACTAAAACATAAAACTATGTGAATTGTATTTTGTAACGTTATAGAAAAAGTGTTATTTGAGACCATAATCCTCAAAGGATTTCAATATTGTTAACGTATCTGAACTCTCCAGTCCATTATCTCTAAATCCTCCAAGTTTTGTATTCTTTTATTTAATATAGTCACCCTTTAGCATTTCTGTACAAATATAACGTAGTGTCGTGGAAATGAGCGTTCGTCCCCCAAGATGGTACAGATCGACCCCTCTGGCTCATGGACTATAGAAATCACTCGCGAGCAATGCCCGTTCATTAGCACCAACTTCCGCGTTAATGTTATACGACACATATAAGTAGGTCACAGTGTACATCAAATAAACCAAACTGCCAACGCACTCATGTATGACACGACACACTTAAGTCACTGACTTGTCTGTGTAGAGCTTAAAGGGATATTCCTGAGTTTGCTGCAATTTTTAAGATGTTATCGACTAACAACTTACTAACAGAGATTTTTTGACGACTGTAATTTTATATCAAATATATTTTTCTGCATAAAATATTAGTGGCTATATATTAAACGTGTTTCTGGTCGTTCTAATATTTGTACTAGGTTAAATTTCATTTTATTTCCTATTAACTATTTTTTCGTACTTATTTTAAGACCAAATTCAGTTTTGGCTTCTTACAAATATTAAGACGACCAGAAACACATTGAATATACAGACACTGATATTAAAAACAAGAAAATATATTTAATATGTAAGTTTAATGGTAGATACATGTTATTAGTCGGAAACATCTTACATTCAGCAAACTCGGGAATTATTAATTATTAAAGGAACTATTTTTCATTCCAGCTAGTGCACCACGACTGTTATTTCAAAGGCCGTGGTATAGTTCATATAAAAGATCCCTTGCAACTAATGGAACAATGTAGTGGTTTTCCTCTCTAAGACTATATGTTAAAATTACCAAATGTTTGACATCCAATAGCCGATGATTAATAAATCAGTGTGCTCTAGTGGTGTCATTAAACAAAACAAGCTTGTTTCATAGTTCTGAGGTACACGTACTTTTTCTGTTGCTAAGGTTATAATAAGCAATTTCCGAAAATACCCTTAACTCCTGTTAGACTCCTCCCAGCCAAGGAAAAACTGCCATTTTTTCCTGTCAAAGTTTTCTCAGTGGATTCATCGTCCTGAACCAATGCACTTTGAAATTAGTTTCTGGGCCACCTAGAATTTGACGTCAAATTCACGATGGCCGACAAAATTCAAAATGGCCGCCATATTACCTGGATTCGCACATCTAAAGGCTTTCTTTCCTTACCAATTACCTTTTTGTCTAATGCCATTGTGACGGAACATGCTCTTAAATTTGTTTTCGCCTGTGGCGATATTAATTGTGTTAGAGGGCCGTGTGCAGTTCCAATATGCACTTAGACCAGGTGGGCACCTTGTTACGTAATACCTTCGCGCGACCGTGCATCCCAATATGCACGTAGTCCAGGTGTGGAGGCCATGTGGCCAGTAGTTACGTAATACCCCCGCGAGTTCGGTACGATCGGGGTATTGCTCGCGGACTGGCGACAGAATGTCTGGTCATCTAAGAAAATATATAGACTCTGGGAGTGGTGGAAATTCAGATGATAAGATTCAGTACTGCGATGTGCCCCCAGGCGATATTCGAATTTTATGATAAATAGCTAGGGTTTTAGAGATATCGGGGAGAAACATAGGAAGGCTCCCAGGGATCGCTGTCCGTTTGGACTTGGTAATTATATATTTTCTGCTCTGTGTATAACCTTGATGTGATTGATGTGACTTTAAATATTTTAATACTGTATTATACCAATATTATTTAGACGGTGCTGCCGGTCATCTGACGCAGTAATACTGTAGGCTCACTGTTCTATATATATAAAGCTTAGCCAGTCATCCTAAAGGACCTAGGTAAACGTATATTATTGTCTTTATTGTGATAGGTACCAGTATTAAGTCTGTATTACAAGGTTATTGAATGAGTAGTAAGGGTTAATTAAAAATTAACCAGTTAGGAATAGAGTTGTAATTCCTTTATTAATTAAGTTCCCCTGGAAGCGTTTCTCAATTTCACACGTTATTGAACGAGTAGTAAGGGTTAATTAAAAATTAACCAGTTAGGAATAGAGTTGTAATTCCTTTATTAATTAAGTTCTCCTGGAAGCGTTTCTCAATTATCACACGTGTGGGTATTGTGTCACGGTGAAGTGATTAGCATATTGTGTAAACTAGACACCTAGAGATTAACTAATTAAGTGATCAGTTCTGGGTTGTTATTATTTGTTGTTGTTAATTAACTACTGCGGCAGTACATTTGTCAGCGTAGGTTAATACAGATTCCAAAGTGTATTGTGTTTTTGTTGTGTTTTCTAGTGAACTAAACGTGCTATAATAATATATACTTTATATAAGATCTTATCTCTGATCATACCTAGACGAGCCAGCGGGTATAACTGCCTGTTACAGAGAGATCTAATAGATATACGGTTAGGAGAGATATTTGGACAATCGTGTTTCATTCAGTTACGGGTATTATAGGATCCCCGTGACAGGAGTGAAAATTGGGGCGCTCGTCCCGGATCTGAAACGGGACATGCATATTTAAAAAAGTATTGTTTGTAAATGGGGGCTTTATAAATTATTTTTACAAATTAACCAGAAGTAGCACGTTGTTCACTAGAAAATTAATTAATAATAAGTGCGTCATATCTAAACATGGATAAGAATTTGCTGGATAGGCCTACGCTCAGTGTAGTGGAGATTAAGCGAGCACGTAAGGCCGAGTTAGTTAAAATCGCAAGTGAGCGGGAAATTGATTTAACATCAGCTAAAACCTTAGGTGATATAAAGACAATTATTATCCAGGAAGTTTTTGGTGATAGGCCTGTTATGGAAGACAGTGAGATTGTTCCAGAGATAGAGATAAATGAGTTAAGTGTGGAACAACAATTAGCTTTTAAAAAGCTTGAGTACGAAAGAGAGGAACGTGCATTAGATAGAGAGAGAGAAGAGAGAGATAGAGAGAGGGGTAGAGAGAGAGAGAGAAAAAAGAAGAAGATAGAGATAGAGAGAGATAGAGAGAAAGAGAAGAGAGGGAGAGAGAAGATAGAGATAGAGAAGATAGAGAGAGGATAGAGAGAGAGAGAGAGAGAGAGAGAGAGAGAGAGAGAGAGAGAGAGAGAGAGAGAGAGAGAGAGAGAGAGAGAGAGAGAGAGAGAGAGAGAGAGAAAGAGAAAGAGAAGAGAGGGATAGAGAAGATAGAGATAGAGATAGAGAATTCCAGTTAGCAAAATTAAAAGTGGAACATGAGTTAAAGTTGAATACTGAAGAAGTTAGACGGGAAGCCGGAAATGGGTTTAACATGTCGGAGGCTTATAGATCAGTGCCTGTATTTGATGACCAGGAGGTAGATATGTTCTTCCAACTTTTTGAACGGGCCGCTAAGCAGATAAATTGGCCGCAGTCTAAGTGGACATTGTTAGCCGTGTCTAAGTTTAAGTGGAAGGCTAGCGTAGCTTATAATTCAATGAGTGATGAGCGAGCAAGTCAGTACGACCTAGTTAAGGCGGCAGTGTTGAGGGCGTATGAATTACGACCTGAGGATTATCGTTTACGGTATAGCGAGTTGAGAAAAACGCAGGGTCAGTCTTATAGTGAGTTTGTGGCTAAGAAGGCAGGGATGTTTGATAAATGGGTGGTGTCTCATCAGGTAGAGTCATATACCGAGTTACGGGAGTTGTTGATCTTACAGGACATTAAAAATGGATTACCAGTTAGCTTACGTATTCATTTAGAGGATCGTGATGTCAAAAAGATAGAGGAGGCAGGCATAGTGGCAGATGATTACGTGTTAATACACAAAGCTCAGGCAGTACAGGGTAGCTCTTTACAACAGGGTGATAAGAAGAAATTTCAGCCAGGTTTTTCCCGGGAAAGTAACTATCGGGGAGAGTCATCTAGTTGGTCAGCTAGTCAGGCAAGGAATGCACCTGGTGGGCAAAGTAAGGATAAACCTGCATTATCAGCCAATGCACGAACTTTTCGTCCACATTGCAGTTACTGTAAAAAGGATAACCATCTTGTAGGGGACTGTTTTAAAAGGAAACGCGATAATGCGCAAGTGGTCTGTTTAGTGAGGTCAGCTCCGTTAGCGAGAGAGTTAATGGTTAGTCCCATGGCAGAGAAAGTAAACCCGTATGTGTCCACTGGTATGGTTTGTGATGTGAAACAAGAATTGAGTCCTAAGGCAATATCAGTCTATCGAGATATTGGTTGTAGTCAGTCGCTTATAACGTCAAAGTGTTTAGCTGGTATTGAAAATTCAGATACAGGACGTAGTTTTGCTTAACCTCAGTTACTGGAGAAAAAATGGTTGTCCGGTTACATAACGTTTTCTTGTGTTCGAAGTTTGTGACGGGACCAGTCATTATGGGTGTTGTGAAGGACTTGCCTGTTGAAAACATAGGAGTTTTGTTGGGTAATGATTTGACTAGTCAGTGTTGTCAGCCGAAATGTGACCAATTGTTAATTAAAGACAGCCCTTTACTAGTAGGAGAGAGTGAGGTTGATGAGATTAGATATCCTGCGTGTGTAAAGACTAGGGCTATGTCCAGAAGGGTAACACGAGACCCAGAGGATATTTGTGAATTGTCTGATACGTGTGTGAGCCATGAAATTGGAGTGGATGAGGTTATCAGTAAAATGGTAGATAAGTCAACTGAGGAATTAAATATGGTGGAACCTGTTGATCTCCCGCAGAGGTTAAATGAACCAGTTGTGTTTGATAGAGGGGACTTACCTTGTAATAGACAAGAGTTAATCCTAGAGCAGGGGGCTGATCCAAATTTGTTGGCAGCTCGCACTACATTGTTAACAGAGGGTGAGATGGAGGATCAGAGGTCAGGTTATGATATGGACAAGGGAGTATTAATGAATAAGAGAGTTAGAGATAGGAAGGCTAGAAAGCAACTGAGCCATGCTCAGAACAAAATAAAATCAGTGTTTGATAGGAAGACTAGGAGTCGGGAATTTAAACCAGGGGATAAGGTGCTGCTGTACCTTCCCATTAAACGGGGTTCATTACAGAACAGGTATTTCGGTCCCTATGTTGTGCACAAACGGGTTAATTAGACAGGGTATGTGATAAACACTCCTGATAAGGTTAGGAAAAGTAGGTATTGTCACATCAATTTGCTAAAAGGTTATTTTGACAGACTGCCGATAGTTCCAGTACTACCGGTCCAAATTGAGAGTCACTCAATTTCCTGTGATGACGTCAAGACTGCAGAGATCAAATTAACCAACAGCCAGATTCTAGCAGACTTGAACCCCCAGCGAGAAAAGTTGACTACGCTGATACAAGACAATGTTTCCATATGTCAGGACCTTCCAACGGTTACCAATACCTTAAGCCAGGATGTGCGCTTGGAACCCAACGCTACACCCTTTCGACAGCATGCCTATCGGAGAAAACCTGGAAAACGTGCGACACTGAAAAAGAAAGAAACGAAGTTCCAGTGGTCAGGTGAATGCGAGAAGTCATTCAACCGTCTCAAGCAGATGCGCTACTCGTCTCCCGCGATGGCTGCACCAGACTACCGAATGCCGTTCAAGCTAGCTGTGGATGCCAGTGACGTGGGAGCTGGAGCTGTGCTGTTCCAGGAAGACGAAAATGGACTGGACCATCCTGTAAGTTTCTTCTCCAAAAAGTTTGACAAACACCAGGTGAACTATTCCACTATAGAGAAGCATTTTCAGATCTACGTGAAGTCGGCATTGCATCAAGTGGTGGTCTTTACTGATCATAATCCGCTCACTTTCATTCACAGAATGAAAGCCACCAACCAGAGAGTTTTGAGATGGAGTCTTCTTCTGCAGGAATTCCCAATTACCATTGAACATATCAAGGGCACATCCAATGTAATCGCTGATGCCCTGTCCCGAAGTTGAACGTTATGATAATGTGTTGACATTCTTGATTTCTGTTTTGTTTTTATATATTTTATTTGTATACCAGGGACTCAGAGACTCAGTGTGATTACTGGTAGTCACCTTATTATTACATGTGTTATAAATGCCCGGATGCGTCGGTTAACGCACCTTTTGTTTTAATGTAGTATATTTCCCTATTCCTAGAGTAGAGGAAATATCCTTTTTGAGGTGTGTGTGTGTGACGGACAATGCACTTAAATTTGTTTTCGCCTGTGGCGATATTAATTGTGTTAGAGGGCCGTGTGCAGTTCCAATATGCACTTAGACCAGGTGGGCACCTTGTTACGTAATACCTTCGCGCGACCGTGCATCCCAATATGCACGTAGTCCAGGTGTGGAGGCCATGTGGCCAGTAGTTACGTAATACCCCCGCGAGTTCGGTACGATCGGGGTATTGCTCGCGGACTGGCGACAGAATGTCTGGTCATCTAAGAAAATATATAGACTCTGGGAGTGGTGGAAATTCAGCTGATAAGATTCAGTACTGCGATGTGCCCCCAGGCGATATTCGAATTTTATGATAAATAGCTAGGGTTTTAGAGATATCGGGGAGAAACATAGGAAGGCTCTCAGGGATCGCTGTCCGTTTGGACTTGGTAATTATATATTTTCTGCTCTGTGTATAACCTTGATGTGATTGATGTGATTTTAAATATTTTAATACTGTATTATACCAATATTATTTAGACGGTGCTGCCGGTCATCTGACGCAGTAATACTGTAGGCTCACTGTTCTATATATATAAAGCTTAGCCAGTCATCCTAAAGGACCTAGGTAGGTTATTGTCTTTATTATGATAGGTACCAGTATTAAGTCTGTATTACAAGGTTATTGAATGAGTAGTAAGGGTTAATTAAAAATTAACCAGTTAGGAATAGAGTTGTAATTCCTTTATTAATTAAGTTCCCCTGGAAGCGTTTCTCAATTATCACACGTTATTGAACGAGTAGTAAGGGTTAATTAAAAATTAACCAGTTAGGAATAGAGTTGTAATTCCTTTATTAATTAAGTTCTCCTGGAAGCGTTTCTCAATTATCACACGTGTGGGTATTGTGTCACGGTGAAGTGATTAGCATATTGTGTAAACTAGACACCTAGAGATTAACTAATTAAGTGATCAGTTCTGGGTTGTTATTATTTGTTGTTGTTAATTAACTACTGCGGCAGTACATTTGTCAGCGTAGGTTAATACAGATTCCAAAGTGTATTGTGTTTTTGTTGTGTTTTCTAGTGAACTAAACGTGCTATAATAATATATACTTTATATAAGATCTTATCTCTGATCATACCTAGACGAGCCAGCGGGTATAACTGCCTGTTACAGAGAGATCTAATAGATATACGGTTAGGAGAGATATTTGGACAATCGTGTTTCATTCAGTTACGGGTATTATAGGATCCCCGTGACAGCCATCTTTACTTCACCTTTTGTTATCTGTAAAGTGGGCCTTTTAGGAACGTCAAGGCCAGTGTAAAGATCACCTTTACTGCCTTTACCTTTTCAGACAAAGGTACATTAAAGGTCATAAAAGGTTATGTAAAGACAGTATTTTATACAACTTTTATGTAGAAGTAAATTCGTTATTTTTTTCATGCATTGAATATTACATTTTAGGAAACGTATACAGATGAATCACACACTAGTGTATTAATGCAATCCGTAAATAGGTAAACTTGAATATGATCTTTTAAGTTGTGGAGTCACCTATTTAGGTGTGGTCATGTTATAATTTTTGTAGTATCTTTGATGGACTCTTTGTACAAAGATACAATTTTAAGCAATACTACCATTGTAGTCATGGTTATATCACAAATATAACAACAGATGCATGTTCAATATGGGTTTTAAATCAATGACACGAGTTTTAATCGGCTTTAGTCTAATGAGAACACATTTTAATGGCATCGCTCTAACAAATAACGTCATATTTACTTTAAATGTAGGACCTAATTAGTATTTAGCAGCCTAATGTAGATATGTGTGCAATAAAATCCCTGAAACAGAACATTTCAGGGTGTCAACCTAACCTTCAAGTGAAATTACTATTGTGAAATGGTGGAAATTACATTACGTAATGTAAACAAAACTGTTACGTGAGACCCTAACTCGTGGTGGTAAACCGTAAAGCGTTCGCTTGATGCGCGGATGGTCGTGGATCAATCTCCGTCGCGGGGCCCATTGGGATATTTCTCGTTCTAGCTAGTGCACCACAACTATCAAAGGCCATGATATGTGCTATCCTGTCCGTGGGATAGTACATATAAAAGATCCCTTGCTCTTACTGAAAAACAAATAGTAGCGAGTTTCCTCTCTAAGACTATATGTCAAACTTACCAAACGTTTGACATCCACTAGCTGATGATTAATAAATCAATGTGCTCTAGTGGTGTCGTTAGACAAAAACAAAGAAATCATCAGGATGAAATAGAAGCAAGCTTTGTGCACGTCATACTCCGACCAACGTTTGACGACCACATTTTACGACGGGCGTCTGTCGTAGACTAACACTGTGACTCAACATAGCATGCTAAAGTTACACCTTGGCTTGATTTGTGACATCTGACAGAGGTGTGCTAATATAGCCTAAATAGTTGAGGGTATGCAAACAAGACTGTAACACTGCCTGTACTACACTGCAATACCAAAAGAATATTGCCACTATATCACATTCAGTGAGTCCATGATCTGTCAGTAATTCAGGAATAAGGGAATAATCATTTATAGCAATCCATGCTTGGTCCTTCATTGAAGAAACCATCTTTTTGTAAGTTAAAAAAATATATGTATAAGCTTTAAAACCACTGTTCTGGGTGCTTTTGATTTCAAGATATTCATTGAAAATGTTTCCATATGGCAGCCATCTTTAAATCTAATATGGCAGACATATGATTTACTTATTATTATTTGTACCACTTGATACACAGGTACTTAAAATATAATATATGAGTATAGGCTTCGCAATCATGGTTCTATCTTGCTTAAGTTTTATAATATTATTTAAAAAGTGTTATATATGGCGGCCATCTTTAAATTCAATATGGCGGACGTTTGACCTACTTTTAGATGCATCAGTAAATTTACAGATCCTTAAAACATGGGTATAGGCTTTGGAATCATGGTTCTATCTGCCTTAGAATGCGAGATTTTCAATATAAATGAGGCTGATGGCGGCCATTTTGAAATTAAAAATGGCCGCCACCAGAGTGAGTTAATTAATTGTGTCCTGTTTTTAAACTGATCCCACCTTGTCATAGAACACTTATGTCAAGTTTCACGCTTTCCTGAAAAAGTGAACGATGCACTCAAATTTTGGACCTTAGCCGCTGGACTATGTGGATTATCAAGACGGGAGTATATTACATGTTTGTCGAGTTATTCGAGAACGTTTATTCCAACAGATTCAGTGGTGTAATAGTTTCAGTACAGCCTGTCTCGGTTAATTTAATGAACGCGTGTTATGAATGTCACAAACAAAGACAGAATATTATAAAGTTATACGTTAATCTTCAGTGTAGGAGGAACCATTTTTATTTCTGGAAACAAGTTTATTGAGGCAGAAATCAAATCAAACGTTCTCAAGGGCCAGTTGTTTAAAAACAAAAAGAGATAATCTGATTATTACATAACGACAAACGTAAAATCAAAGATCATATTGTATGGTTGAAGCTTAAAAATCATGCTGGCTATATACATACATACATACATACATACATACATACATACACACACACACACACACACATATATATATATATATATATATATATATATATACATACTGTGTCTAAAATACACACATCTTCCTAAATCTCACAGACCTTTAGTTTAATCCACAGGGACTTGTAGCGATTTCTAATGCAGTTCTGCAAGTCTGTCCATTTCGAGTTTACTCATTCAACTTACTTAGAGACTGGCACAAACGTTACAGGAAGAAACTCGACACCCCATCAAAAGGCGACTGTGTTTCGAATAGGGGTGTCGGGTTTCCTCTTGGAATGTCTTTATTAATAATAATTTTTAAAATGTTTAATGCTCTGTTGGCTAGCAATTTTCTTTTCAAGTATGTTCGTTTCAAGTGTGTGTGTGTGTGTGTGTGTGTGTGCGTGTGTGTGTGTTGTGTGTGTGTAGGCGTCTGTGTGTGTTTTATGTGTAGGTGTACGTTTGTGTGTGTGTGTGTGTGTGTGTGTGTGTGTGTGTGTGCCTATAAGAATGTATTTTTGAAATTTATCGAAGCATATATAAAAACCAAATATCCATGTATGTCAAAAATATTTTATTTAGAAAATAATAGGCCTTTCGTCATTTACTTCATAATCAATGTGACTTATATAAATCATTATTAATTCGACTGGATCTTACTATACATTATAACAAACAAACAAATATACAAACAAACAAACAACAACAGTTTTTTACTACCGAGAAAAACATAACCCGTGTCTTCTTTACTCATTTAAAGAGACTACCCAGATTTGTCTGTTCTTGTTACGCTGTGTTCCATCAATAAACTACTTTATACAACTACATTTACATATTAAAGGCATTTTCTTGTCCAGAAATTATTAATGTCGGTATATCTGATGCGTTTCTGATCGTGATAATGTTTGCAGTAACTCCAATTATATTTGTTCGTATTTCCCCGATTATTTGGCATAAAACTAAGTTTGTACTACTGGATTAGCAACAAGGGATCTTTTATATACAGCATCCCAAAGAAAGGATAGTACATACCACGACATTTGTAACATCATTTGCGGAGAATTGGATGGAACGAGAAATAATCCAACTGACTACTGATGGTGTCAATCCTAGACCGATAACGTACCAGGTCTAGAAGAGCTCTTTACCACTGGGCTACGAACCGCAAGGCATTGCAAAACCGTATTTAGGTGTGTGTGTATGGGGGGGGGGGGGGGGGGGGGGGGGGGGGGGGATTCCTCGGATTCTCCAAAGTAAAAAAGTTAAACATAAAAATATCCTCTGACTCAGTCCCGGGAAGAAGGGGGAGGCGAGACTGAGGTGGACGGAATTTGGAATGGGTATTTGGTAACCTGAATCCTGAAACCTGAAAACCTGCGATGTTCAGAGCAAAAGTTAGAGGCCAAAAAAATAAACTTTGAGTGCTCAGCCGAAGATTTGAAGGTGATTGGAACAAAAAAAACATAACAAAAACAAAACAAACCCTGATACTAACCCTAAGTTTAGAACAGTTGGCTAAATAGTTTAAAGTCCGAAATGTCCTGCCAGACACGGAGAAAAAAGATCCCAGAAGAGGTTCGTGCTACGGTGACGAGATCTTCTCAATGAGAACCAAGCTCAGCAGCACTTGGTCGATGTTGCTGGCTCTACTCGGGTGATATTCTACTCAGAGTACGATTTTCAACAGTTAGTGGATGGTGTAACTATCCATAATGATGTCTGGAACGGCTTGCCAGTAGACGTCTCCCCAACGAACAGTCTCTATCACACATGGTTTTACGCCGGGTTCTGAATGTGCTAGCAGTAAAAGGGGTGTTGAGCCCGTTCCACGAAGCGATCTTAGCCCTAAGATCACCTTAAGTGCGTAACTACCTTATGCAGTTACGGTGATCTTGGTGCTAAGATCGCTTCGTGGAATGGAGTCCTGAAGGTTGGTTCTGTCGTAAGGCCATCTGTCAGATTCCGGGCGTATGGGGAGGTGGTCCAGCTGTGACTCTCCTGTGTGATGTTGGTGTGATACTTCGGCCGAATCTTCCCAAGGGCCACCTCCCATGGCGTGGGTGCATTCGGCTTGAAGACGCGAGAGCCCTGTAGCAGCAAGACCAACGGAGACGGGGCCATGTCTACCCAGAGCTCACGATCGGTGCGGACGGGAGCTCTCGGGGACAACGGAGGATAGTTCGTTAGTTTGTTTTGTTTATCGACACCTATAGAGCACATTGATTTATTAATCATCGGCAACTGTATGTCAAACATTTTGTAATTTTGACATATAGTCTTAGAGAGGAAACTCGCTACATTTTTCCATTAGTAGCAAGGGATCTTCAATATGCACCATCCCACAGGCACAATAGCACATACTATGGCCTTTGATATACCAGTTAAAGTCCGAAGCTATTTCTAGCTGGAACTAGAAATAGCCCAATGGGTCCACTGACGGGAATCGATCCTAAACCGACCGCGCATCAACCAGGCGCTTTACCACTGGGCTACGTCCCGCCCCGTGGTGTGAATAGAAACTGGCGGTCTCTAAGATTCTATGTCAGAATTACCAAATGCTTGACATCCAATAGCCAATGATTAATCAAAGTCCTCTAGTGGTGTTGTTAAACAAAAGACCACCCCCGGGCCGCCGTTTCCTCTTCCTAATTCTCCTCTTCTTTTCTTTGTCGCCATACAATAGGGTGACAGTCGCTTATTGTCCCGGTATAAGATATTCGTATGATCGCCCCCAAGAGAGCAGGAAATCACACTTTATCTTACCGGCTTCGGTGGTGTAGTGGTTAAGCCATCCGACATAAGTACTGGGTTCGCAGCCCGGTACCAGCTCCAACCCAGAGCGAGTTTTAAAGACTGAATAGGTAGGTGTAAGCCCGCTACATCAACTTCTCTTTCTCACTAACACTAACACCTAACCACTGACCCACAGTCATGGACATACAGCTCAGATAGCTGAGGTGTGTTCCCAGGACAGTGTGCTTGAACCTTAATGGGAAAAAAGCACAATAAATAAGTATAAATGAATGAATGAATGAATGAATCAATCAATCAATCAATCAATCAATCAATCAATCAAACAAAAAAACTGGAATGCCACTCCCCTTCCCAACCTTAAATAAATGTGACAAGAAAGGATAACCAATCAAATTATTCACTAACAACTAACCCATTGTTATGGACAGACATGCTCATAGCCCAGCTAGCTGAGGTGTGTATCCTTAATTGGATATAAGCAAGAAAATAAGTTGAAATGATTATTCATGAGCGCTACATAAATAATAATGACGGTTGTGCCATAACCAGTCGACCGGTGCAGCCAATCAGATTGATTAAGTATTACATGTTTTTTATGACAATGCTCCCAGACCCTAATTTTGGGATTGACCAAAGCTACAATATATACTATATATCAACATATCATATATGTTCGTTGTTTTAATACATTTTCTCGTTCATGGCCTATTCAAGGTACCCTTGTTTCACTTGTCGTCTGCTTGCGAATTAACAGCTCAGTAATGATGTATCCTGTAAATCCCAGCGCCATTAGACCAATGGCAATATAGAGAAGTGTCGTCAGAGTTAGGAACATGCCCGCCGTGAAGGTCAAGGTGAACGCAACAGCATTCCAAGTGTGGTAGTTGGCAAAGGCAGAATCGGCTGCTTTGAAGAACACCATGCCAATGAAAGCTGGAAAATGGTTAAAAAGAACATAACTATGTACACCTGCATTGTTATAGACATTTTAACATATTTCAACGCTCGAGAATGGCAGGGGTGGAGGGAGGTGTGTGTGGGGCGATGTTTTTTAATAGTTTGTTTTCTTTCAAGACACCACTGGAGCACACTCATTTGACTTTGTTTAACGACGTAAGGTCTTAGAGAGGTAACTAGCTGTCTTTTTCCATTAGTAGGAAGGGATCTTTTATATGCACCATCCCACAGACAGGATAGCACACACCGTGGCCTTTGTGCACTGGCAGGAACAAGAAATAGTCCAGTGGACGGGGATCGAGCCTAGACCGACACTCCTTATAAACACCTATGCTACTGAGCTACGGACTGTTTTAAATGTTTAACAATAGAAAAGATCCCAGCTTAAAACAAAATCTGACTCTTGATACTTACAGTTGAACTGCATTCTCAGGATTCCTTCCGACATTCCATAGCCAACAGGGATTATGAAGAACATGGCGTATGGCTGATTGAGGGGGTTCCAGAACAACATCATCAACAGCATCCCCATGTTCAGGGCGACGGCTACGACCAACTGCACGATCCGGCCCGTGTACTTGGCAACTCGCCCCATCAGCAGCGCCGTGATGGCAGTCACAAGTCCGTGAGACGCCATGATGTAGCCCACGTTGTAGATGCCAAGAGCGCAGCTAATGTAAGACTGAAGAAATAGATTTTAAAAAAGGTTAATACTGTTTGCTGTAACGCAACCCAAATATGTAGTTTTTAAAATTATTTCTTCAATACATATATACATATTGTATATATCTGTGTCCGTGTACAGGCTCGTTAATTCCGAGGGGCGGGTGGGGGGATCACACGAAGACGAAATGTACGGTTTTGTACTCTGTATAAATAAGAGATAATTCATCCCATCCCCATTAGAGCTTGTGCTTCCCCACTTCAGATACCGTTCCTATGGGGTCTGTCTGTCTGTCTGTCTCTCTCTCTCTCTCTCTCTCTCTCTCTCTCTCTCTCTCTGTGTGTGTGTATGTATGTATGCGTGTGTGTTTTTGCGTGTGTGTGTGTTTTGAATTTGTTTGCTTACTGTGGTACAAAATGGCTAACATTGTACTCACTTTAGTGTATGCTGTGAACAGAATTCCTTGACTCATTGCCGTCGCCATAAACAAAGGAATGACTAGAAGCAGACGGATGTCTTTTAGAGCCGTGAAACAGGAAACAACAGACTGTAACAACCCCTTCCTGTCTTCCACCTCCCCTCGCTTCTCGAGGGGCTTCAGATACACGGCTGTCAGCGCGAGTCCGGCAATATCAAAGACGAGAAACACACTCAGCAAGGTGTACACTATATGTTTGACTGGATCTGTAACCGCCATTGTGGCGTTAGAAGAAACGTCCGGACTGCTCAGAGCACCGCACGTTCGGGAGGAATTAAAAAACGTTTCGTTGTACGAACTCCGGGTGAGAATCACCGACGAGATTATGTTTCCGAACAGATCTGTGGATTCGTAGCACGTGAAGAATATGCTGTTGAGCGTGCTGAGGATGCCGTAGAGACTCTTGCCTTGGTCGAAGGCGTACGCCTCGCCACACGACGTCAGGTACAGGCCCTGCGAGGTCCACATCGGCCCCGAACTGAAACCCAGCAGGATGGACGACGGGATCAGGGTCAGCCAGTGCGGGTAGAAGTTGGTGGCGGTGTACAGTATGTGACATATCCACGCTAAGACTAGAGACCTTTTGGCGCCAATGAGCCGAATGACAGACGGCGACAGAGTTCCCGAGAGGATGATGGCGCCGTACAGGCAGGCAAGGGAGGTAACCCCGAGTCCTTGCTCGTGGTTAAGACTGCTCTGCAGGTTCTGGATGGAGAGGTAGGCTGCGAAGACGAACATGAAGGAGAAGGACACGACGAGAGACTGGCGGAATGGCTTCTTCATGGACGGAGGTTTCCTCGGTGGCAACTCAGACCTGCTGCTGTCTACAAAACCCAGTTTGTCATTCAGCGTCACTTGGGCCATTTTGAATTTTAACCCTGCGTAAACCACGTCTGGTACACTTCAGATAGATGGCGGTTCTTTGATGCTATGTGATGTTATCTGTAAAATTATTAAAAAAACCGGAAGAAATAATTCAATTTTATGTTATGAACTTGTAAATAGGTTAACAAAGTCTTCGTACTCAGGAATGCTAGTACGACCATGCATATATGTTACCAATTGGTACAAATTACAGTTGTAAAAAAAGAAATATGTGTTTAACAATGAATGAATGAATGATTGAATGGATGTTTAACGACACCCCAACACAAACATACACATTGGCTATTGGGTGTCACAAAAGGTAAGTGTTTAACAAAGCCTCAACACGTTTTAAACTACCGCTAGTAGTCGTCTAACATGTTGTTTCAACGGTTGTTCGCGTTTAGTCTCTACATGTCCGAGCCTGTCCTAGCAGCACTGGAAGATTGACCACCCCACTCTAAGAAGAAATAGGAAGCAGGGTCGGCCCCTACTACTCTTTTTCTAGACTTTATCTTGCTTTATAGTGATACCATCTCGTATCCTCCGGAGTCGGGCCCGTCCGCACCACTATACCAACCCATGACGACTGGACTATACCCTAATCTGATACTCTCTCTCTCGTTCAGACGGATTCGGCTTCCCAAGATCTGTATTTCAGCACAGCACTACACCTTCAACGTCTATCGACTGTCAATCTAGGGGTTTTCTTGACGGGATGCAACCCATCTCGTCCCTTTAAGCTGTGCACCCAAACGGCCTTAATGAGGCCACTCGCGTGGACATATCGATCGGACTTTAAGCTTTTAGATCTGCGTTCAAAATTTTATGTCGAAATTACTTCTTTTTTTTAAATATTATTAAATAGTCCGATCCTCTCTTCTTTCTCTTATTTAATTTTGGACTGTCCTTCTAAAATGCTCCAAATTATATAATTATTCGGCCGAGCAGTCAATTATTTTTATTTTTGGCTTGTAACTTTTTATTTTTTATTTTTATTCTATTAACTTTTTTACTAATTGCTATTTTCAAAATTCTGCCCATTTTCACCCCCCCCCACCCCACCCCCCCCCCCCCCCCCCCCCCCCCCCCCCCCCCCTCCATCCCGAGTCAGGCCACTTATCTTATCGGAAGGTCGCACTCGGGATGGGCGTGTTCGAAACCCTAGTGATATATGGGCACGTTCAACATGTCGAATAAGAGAAATACAGGAAACTTGCTATCACCGCTTTGGTAGCTCCTTCCAATAATACAAACAAGGGATCTTCAATATGCACTTTTTATAAACAGGCCATGGCCTTTTATGCGCTAGACACCAGGCAGCATTGCATTTAGGGTGATCTTAGAGCTAAGATCGCTTCGTGGAACGGGGCCCAGGACAGGAAAGTAAGCACGTTGTATGACAACCATCTTTCATCAGATAGTTTTCCGTGTGTAAATACATGTAAAGGTCTTCTCTTAAGACCACCTTCTCACAAAAACAACATTTAATAGCCTTAATAATTCGGGGGTTTTTTGGTTGTTAAAATCAATTAGCTCTAGAGGTTTCGTTAAACAAAAACAAACTTTAACGTTTTCGAATTATCTTCGAAATTCGCATTTACTGCTTTTGTAAATTTTCTCTAAAAAGAAATACCTTTTTGCACTACCTTTTTATAGCCGTCTGACGAGAGTATTCCAGGGGGGCAATTTAAAAACGCGCGCCCCTTGTTCTGCCGTGTAGTATACTTTAACAGCGGCTGGCTACATCACATTTGAAGATCAAGTTCAAGTTATCAGTGAACACTGACAATAGCATGCATTGCCCATCGGTTAACATACTTCGTGACTATGATAACTAAAAATAAATCAAGTTTTTCCACGTTAAGGTATCGTTTTCGTAAATTACAATTGTAGCAGGAGGTGCACGAAATATTATAGAAACTTATCTAAAGTGCGATAGTCTGTACAATCGATGCTTAGACCATGAGACATTTAACGTTGGGGAAGGCACGGCGGAACACGGGGGGGGGGGGGGGGGGGGGGGCTGGACGGGTGGAATAATATGGAATCAAACATATTATTGGTAGTAAATCTCAAAGCGGAGGTGAATTTTACTTGTAGAAGGCAGGAAATTGTATTTAAGGACATCTAGTTGTCAAAATTGTATAGGGGAGCATACCTCCGAAATTTTGCTTTGCGTCTTCGAACTCAGTCAGCTATTTTACTTTATTCCTTAATCTCATTGTCATTTAGTGTAAGTGTCGGGTACTCGGGTACTCGGAGTCCAATAGTTTTAGACTCGTGGAGCCTTTATATACAGGTAGTATTATTTTACATTCATAACCATTTTATTCTGGATAGTGTCTAGTGTTGAAATCATTTTATATATTATGCAGTTGAAACTATAGACATTATTTAGGATTTACTTTGTGTCCCTATTTATTAATCCCTGCCAGTAATGAGAAGCATGTTTTTATCAGATGTAACATATTTCTAATTTATTTCCAATTTTGGAAACGTGAGCCAGTCGTACCTTTATTATATTTCTGCAAGGTTACCAATGTAGTAAACCACCAATATACTGAATGAGTTTGACCATTATACAACACAGTAGGTTAAGTATACCAAAACCTAAAACAAAAGCTTGAGTTACTGCTAAAATGTTACTGTTAATACGTCTCCTACATGTGCATACTGAATAATATATATTTAAAGTGCAGTCCTACTGCAAATTCGTGACACTTTAGTAACATAGCCGACGACAGGATAACTTAGTGGCCACACTGTCAGTATATCAGCTACCAGTATAAAACACAGTTGTCATCACATTTATTTAATATTTTATACTAATAATTACTGATAGACACATACTTGTTTTCAGTTATTTTAATAAACACAGGTACATTTGATTTTAGCTAGTATCAGTGTACCAGTTAATTACTATATACTGTATTTGTAACATTTACAGAGTGCCACTAAAATTAGGATTAACTTTTTTATGTGGAAGTAGGACAGTCAGAAGTCAGAGATGTGTCCTGCTATATAAATAATTTTAAGGGTCAGATGATATGGTGCACTGTATTAATATTTATGGTAACATGTTGATTAAAATAATGGTTATACATATAGCAGCTGTATGCACAATTATGTTTATTACTAATGACATCTTTTCAATTTGATTTGGTGGTATATATCCTAATGAATGTGTTCTCTACCTGGCATATAAAAGTGTCACCTAAGTAAATAACAATAAATTGTAAACATTAACAAACCAAACATATCCCCCGCCGAATTCAAACCTGGGATGCCAGTTATGTTTGTTCAATAGCTGACCTGTGCAAATGCAAATACATTCTTTCTGCAGAGTTCTTATATTCTGACTTCTGTAGTGTCAAGTTAAATATGAAATATTGGCTAACACTACTCTTACTTAAACTATAGCATAAATAGCCCAACCAACACTGAAGTGACTGGTGATGTATCGTCTTGCATATAACCCAATGGGTTGCTGTTGTTTTGTCCACTCCTGATCATTCTTGTACCTCACACACCTACTACAAATAAAGGATATTCGTGCATCTTTGCATTAAATGTATCTGGCTTTATTTGTTGACAATTCAGTGTTAAACTATGCATCATAAGGTTGTACAATGAGACAGCTATACAGGTGGAGTGCATTCTGCCTCAACAATAAGGACACTTATGGGTATATTTATGAAGGCAATTGTTGTCTTCTTCCCAAATCAACAAACTGACACAAGTCTTATAAATGATATAAGCATGTACGCATTCATGCATTTAACATATAAAATATAAAAATGTTGAAAAATAAAAACAGAAATAATATATGGTTTTGTCAGACGAAAGGAAATGTTTTATTTAACGACGCACTCAACACATTTTATTTACGGTCATATGGCGTCGGACATATGGTTAATGACCACACAGATATTGAGAGAGGAAACCCGATGTCGCCACTTCATGGGCTACTCTTTTCGATTAGCAGCAAGGGATCTTTTATATGTACCATCCCACAGACAGGATAATACATACCACGGCCTTTGTTACACCAGTTGTGGAGCATTGGCTGTAACGAGAAATAGCTCAATGGGAATCGATCCTAGATCGATCGCGCATCAGGCGAGCGCTGTACCATTGAGCTACGTGCCGCCTTGTCAGACGAAGTAAATTAAAAAGAAGAGTATTGGCTTGTAGTTTAATTAAGCCTAATAGCTATATACATGTTCTCAGTACACATACTTATAGTGTATGAAAACAATGTAGGAAGTATTTACCAACAGTCACTTCGTACGACAGCACGGCTGTTATACCTTGTGATGGATGCAAGGGGCCGCTGCCCCCGAACATCTCCTTAAAGTACCTTTTTAGTTTAAACCTAAATCCCCATATTCATTTCATTATTATTCTTTTACTATGACCCCCGCCCCATCACATCCCCCCCCCCCCCACCTCAACACCGCACCCTAATTATTCCAGGAAGGGTTCGGCTCTGTGACAGTAAATTAGTACTAATTACATACCTGTACGGGGACAACGGGCTGTGTAGCACTGTCATTGCTTTAATCTACCGTGCCAAGTACACGTGGCTATCACTGTTTGTGAACACTATAACCAGACGGCCAACACTTCACGGGGTCCTTGTATGAAAACAAACCCGACACTCGGCATCCAACTCGATCGAACCACCAGTACCGTAGTACTGACTACACCGTTATTTTTATATCTTGTTTATTTAGCCGATAGCCAGACAATTGCATCAGACCAGCATTCACCTTTGACCCACACTTGAAAACACCGGTCGTGGCGCTAGTTGCAATATATTAGTGTGCAGCTCAACAGCGAACGGTCGAAGAACAGGTTGGATAAATTTTGCAAACAGGCACATAATATGCAGCAGTGTTCCGAGAAACGAAAGAAAAGCTGTGCTTGTATAAGGAGTTAACACCTCGGCATGGTGTATACTCGAGGACCGCGAACGTAAAAAGGCAGGAAGGGAAAACATAGTTTTAGTTAACGACGCACAACATTTTTATTTACAGGTTATATGGTGTCGAACATATGCACTTAGTTAGGGGCTGGGGAGTGGGCACGTAGTTTTGATGCGTGTTATGGGACGACAGGCAAATATGAAAAGTGATGGGGGGGGGGGGGGATGTGTGTTTGGGAGAGTCATGCCCCCTCCCAGCTACACCTAGATAACGAGAGAGGAAAGACGCTGCCGCCACTCCTTGGGTTACACTTTTCGATTAGCAGCAAGGAATATTTTATATGCATCTTCCCACAGATATAACAGCACATTACATACCACGGAGCAACCCACACTATGTATGTATGTATGATTTTATAAAATTTAATACAGTGGGGAAAAAAGGTTTCATTTGGGGGGTATGGAACCCGTACCCCTCCCCTTGCTGCGCCACTTCAGGTAGCGTCTTTGAATATGGACACGAGCACGAAAATGAAAACAAATTCATAAAGGCACCCCCCCCCCCCCCCCCCCCCACACACACACACAGGTTGTCTGTCTCGGACGCTGGTTATAGTCCAAACGAATACTCCGTCCCATGCTCAGCCACTGGCTGTGCCAGAGACTGGACATAGCGGACATGGGACAGACGTGCTTGAACCATGTTTGGACAGAGGCACGTCAATAAACTTACTCAACTCAAACGACGATTGACGGAATGTCCCGAATCCGCGGAATGTCAACAAAAAGGCCTCTGTATTTAAAGCCGTACCCCTGCGTGTGCTGTAACCTCGCCGTGGTGCAGGGGTGTAACATTCTCTTTGAGAATGGCCAATACAGCACAAAATTGAAGTTTTGAGTAAAATTCAGTATCCGTAAAATTCTGTGATATTTGTGTTTTTGCACCGTTCTTTACACTGTTTTTGTTTGTCTTGAATTTTTATATTAATGTTGATCATCACTTTATTTATTTGCATTACTATAGTTTGACACCCAATAGCCGATGTATTTTTCGTGCTGGGGTGTCGTTAAACATTCATTCATTCATTCATTCATTCATTCATTCATTCATTCATTAAAGCCGCAGTTTCAACTTCCCAAGTTCCACTTCCGAGCCACTTTCGGAATACTAAAAGCAAAACCTATTGGCTCTCTTCACTATTTCAATTAGAACGACCATCAAAATTGCGCCAAACTTCCTTCATGTAAACGCGCACCTCTTCCTCTTTGACATAATCCTACGGGACTTTCAAAATTCCATAGCACCAATTACCCCCCGCCTGTCACCAACTGCTTGTCAGTGCAGGCGTTCCCTCTCTACAACCCTCCCCCCAACTCTTTCCTGTCCTGGACAGAGGGAACCGGCCAAGGCCGGTCCCTGTGACCAGGATAGGCGTGTGCTACAACAGCTTGCTCTGAATGTGCACGTAAATCTCTTTCTCGTTCTCGTTCTCGTACTTCCCAATATAGCAATGCACCCGCCCCCATTTAATGGCCCAGCACGTACTATAATAAGGAGCTGGACAAAAGAATACCGGCTCCGAGTACACAATTGCACTGCACCCAGGGGAAGCTGGACAAAAGAATACCAGCCTACCCTATCCCACCCCCAAATACTTGTTGCTGGTGGTCTACTTGGTACTTGGTGACACTGAAGAGGAGGACGTCGTTAACTGCAACAACAACAGGATTTGGAAAAAACCCGGAACGACAGCGCCTTGCCTACCGATTGTCACGCAACGACTAGAAGCGGCCAGGCCCTTTTTAAGGGCCCTATGGGCAACCTAGGGAGACACCACAGCATCACAGAGGTCTAATTAACGAGCTACTCTCGATTCACTGATGACAAAACCTATATTAGCTCAGCTCCGGAACTTTCTTTTTGACCGACCGTTCAAAATTGCGCCCAAATTCCTCAATCAAACTTGCGCACCTTTTCTCTTTTGGTACCGGCCTCGGTGGCGTCGTGGTAGGCCATCGGTCTACAGGCTGATAGGTACTGGGTTCGGATCCCAGTCGAGGCATGGGATTTTTAAATCAGATACCGACTCCAAACCCTGAGTGAGTGCTCCGCAAGGCTCAATGGGTAGGTGTAAACCACTTGCACCGACCAGTGATCCATAACTGGTTCAACAAAGGCCATGGTTTGTGCTATCCTGCCTGTGGGAAGCGCAAATAAAAGATCCCTTGCTGCCTGTCGTAAAAAGAGTAGCCTATGTGGCGACAGCGGGTTTCCTCTTAAAAACAGTGTCAGAATGACCATATGTTTGACGTCCAATAGCCGATGATAAGATACAAAAATCAATGTGCTCTAGTGGCGTCGTTAAATAAAACAAACTTTACTCTTTTTTTTCTCTTTTGGCATAATTCTTGGTCCATTCAAAATTCCATAGCACCATTAGCCATTAGCTGTCGGGTTTCTTTCTGTAGTGTGTATATTAGTGATTAATATGTGGATTTTTTTGTATCAGTTAACTCGAAAATGATCGATGTAAAGGTATTTGACGTCAAACATAGGATTGTTGTGGTATTAGAG
The DNA here is from genome assembly GCF_016097555.1 of Gigantopelta aegis. Taxonomy (NCBI): domain Eukaryota; kingdom Metazoa; phylum Mollusca; class Gastropoda; order Neomphalida; family Peltospiridae; genus Gigantopelta; species Gigantopelta aegis. The sequence goes on from NC_054701.1 coordinate 56,308,895, forward strand.
CGGAAATCTTTGCCAACTTTTTGGTTGTCGGGAATTGCCAAAAAAATACATAGCTTGGTCTCTGATTGTAATGAGAGCGTATTTATGTCCAAATGTCCGTCTAGCTCTCTTACAGTCAGAGTACTCGGGCTAGGTCGGGCTGCTGGTTCTCACTTGCACCTGCAAGTGCAGGCGGTCCCTCCTTCTCACCCCCCCCCCCCCCCTCACCCCACCTTTCCTGTCCTGGACGGAGGAGCCGGCCTTGTGCCCAAGACAGGCGTGCGCTACAAAAATCTAATTAAAATTAGCTCCACTATTACATGTAGATCTAACAGCAGCCAGTTGGAGCTCAGGTCCACCAATCAAAACCTTACTTGCAGAATCATGCCAGTGATTTGAAAATAATTTGAAAATATTCCGAATTATCCTGAGGGTATACATGTTTCGTGTGAATTACGAATGCCTTAAAACATGTGGCTCCCTCCACCGAATCTGTCGACTTGGGCGACACAGTTGTTGGCAAAACGTTCATTGCGTCGTCTGTAAACACGTTGTCGTCCATCACGTCGCTGTAGAAGGAAACGTGACTCGTAGCTGAACCATACTCGCCGCCAGTTTCCCCAAGTTCCACCCCTGTACATTCGTGCACCAGCGAATACGTAAATGTCGATGTTGACGTCGCAGGACGGGGCCAACATACGGTCTTCTAGCCCGTAAACCAGCTTCTCGAAGTCGGTTCCGAATGGTTTGTGCAGACACCTTTTTCAAACCAGGTATGCGTCCAGCAGTGTTCGTTGCTGTGGCAGTTCTGTGACGCAAGTGCAGAACCCGGATGTAGCGATCTTGTGCTGCAGTTGATATGAGAGGTCTTCCACTTCTGGGCCGGTCTTCAGCTGATTGAAACTGCTGGTACCCGTCCCAAAGACGTGAAATGGTGCTCTGATGGACGTTCATGTGGCGTGCGACTGCTGATTGCGATTCACCTAACTGGAGGCGGCCTATTGCAATGTTTCGATTCCGTGGTTAGGCCATCGGTCTACAGGCTGGTAGGTACTGGGTTCGGATCCCAGTCGAGGCATGGGATTTTTAAAAATCCAGATACCGACTCCAAACCCTGAGTGAGTGCTCCGCAAGGCTCATTGGGTGGGGTGTAAACCACTTGCACCGACCAGTGATCCATAACTGGTTCAACAAAGGCCATGGTTTGTGTTATCCTGCCTGTGGGAAGCGCAAATAAAAGATCCCTTGCTGCTAATCGGAAAGAGTAGCCCATGTAGTGACGACAGCGGGTTTCCTCTCCAAATCTGTGTGGTCCTTAATTATATGTCTGACGCCATATAACCGTAAATAAAATGTGTTGAGTGCGTCGTTAAATAAAACATTTCTTTCTTTTGTTTCGATTCGGCAGGCTTAGTCTTGGCATCTTGTAACTCGTCTACGTCGAAATGGAAATGAGGCATCATTGCGAGCATTGCAGTTTTAAATACCCATCACGGAACGTGGTAACTTCGGACTTTGGTAACTTCGGCCTAGTAACTTCGGACCCGAGTAATCTCGATCCCAGGTAATTTCGGACCGGTAATCTCGGCCTCCGTATTAATGAACGCAACTTATATCTGGGTTATACGCAAACGAAACTTTGTTGTTAAACAACCTGATATTATTATTTTAAGATGAGTTTTTTTATTTAATTAAACATTATTATATATTCATTGTACATTTTGTTGTGTATATTTTGTTTATTAACTTTTAAACATTTATTCTGCTCATACCCCGTCCCCTTCTTAATATGGTTTGATTCGGTAGGTGTTCCTGATTTTAATCAGATGTTATGCCCACATTAAGCATGTTTGAATCCTTGGCATATAAGCATTTTAATACCTATCAAACAATCCGAATTTAGCCATTGGTGAAAATGCATTGAGAGGCCATTTAGTGTATGTGAACTGTAATTTAAAAGCCCTGTTTGAATAAAGAAAGAAGAAAGATTAGCAGCAAGGGATCTTCCCACAGGCAGGATAGCACAAACCATGGCCTTTGTTGAACCAGTTATGGATCACTGGTCGGTGCAAGTGGTTTACACCTACCCATTGAGCCTTGCGGAGCACTCACTCAGGCTTTGGAGTCGGTATCAGGATTAAAAATCCCATGCCTCGACTGGGATCCGAACCCAGTACCTACCAGCCTGTAGACCGATGGCCTACCACGACGCCACCGAGGCCGGTCCCTGTTTGAATATGTCGGCAATACCTGGATCACGAGCGCTGTTTGGCCACCATCATCTTGGAGCGTCTACGGACTCAGTATCCGTACAAATAATGATGTTGAAGGGTGGCACAACAGACTAAATAAACGTGGTCGCCCACATATGCCATTTTATATGCTGATTACCCTGCTTGGTACCCTTGCAAGTTTGATTGGTGAGCGAGTCAAAACTGAAACGTCACCAAGAAAAAAAATACCGGGATCTTCAAAGAAAAATCTTTAACTACTGGGGAGAATATGTGGAAGGCTCACGTAGTGCGCTGCAGCTTCTACGTTCATGTTCCAAATTAAATGGACCCGTTCAGTAGAATGAGACATGTGGTCTACAATTCTCTGACATCTGTGAACTTTCAGTTTACTTTTAGAAACTGTATGCCTAGATTACTGATTAATAAAAATAGTGCTTAATCGTTTATATAATATTTGATGTTATCACAAATTGTTTTAGTTTATTGATGTAAGCATATAAATTTAAAAAAAACGCAACATTTATTTATTCAGGATTTTACTTTTACGTTTGGAATATATATATATATATATATATATATATATATATATATATATATATATATATATATACACAATGTATATATATATATATACACAATGTATATATAGATATATACGTTTGGAATATATATATATACATATATGCAAGATTCATTCAGATCACGATTATCGTAGTACTATTATCTGTACTAGAAAGATAATTACCGATAGGTGCTAAATAAACAATATGAGAAGCCGGCATATGATCTAGGATTAATTCGTTCCACTTCCGAATTTATATTAACTTACTTTGTGACTGACGTGAAAGGGTCAATGAAAAATTCGTAAATAAATATAAATTATTTTTTGTATTTCTTCGGATAGACTTAGTCGTTCGAGCTATATATGTTTAATTTTACAGTTCGGACTAATAAACTGGTTCGAGAGAAAGCTTCTGTTCGATCCTAGGGGTATTCGACCTATCAGCACCAAAATAAAAGGGTTTAATAGAGAGAAAAAATCGGGACATTGTTCTTGGTTCGAGAATACCGGTAGGTTCGACCATTGGGCGTTCGAGCCAATGAGATTCTACTGTATATATATATATATATATATATATATATATATATATATATATATATATATATAGATATATATATAGATACACACACACACGCACACACATACACACACACACACACACACACTAGTAGTTGGTTAGTATATATTTTGTATTCACGACGCGTAAAGTATGATGATAATTGTCCCTCAGATATATCTAGAGTATGTACTATTAAACTGGATTTTAAATACAACTGGTAAAAACTGTCTTAACAAAATATTTTAAAATGTTTAGAAAATAAAGATATATATGAAATTGAAACGTCTTGTTTTATTTACTAGAAATAGAATATATGTACAACTGGGTATATGTCCCATACTTTTGGAGAAATATGCGTATTGAAATGAACGTTTGAACTGCATATGCCATAAAATGAAAAAACGTATTTCATTTCAACTATGTTCGTTCTTATATTCAATTAAGGTTCAAGCACACTTGTTATGGCACACCTCAGTGGTTAATTGTTAATAGATATATGTTATTGAGAGTGTTAATGAGAAAAAAGGAGGGTGTAGTGGCCTTACATCTACCCGTTGTGCCCTTAAGAACTCACTCTGGGCTGGAGCCGGTACCGGGATGCAAACCCTGTACCTGTCATCCTTGTAAGACCGACTTTTGCTTAGGCACTGCGCCGTCGAGACCAGTAGAAAAATGTCATCGGAATTCCACTTAACTAAGCCGATGGGGTCCGAGATTACCTTGGTCGAGATTACTCGGGTCCGAAGTTACCAGGCCGAAGTTACCCCTATTCCCCATCACTACCCCAATCGTTTCCCCGAGTTTCACGTGCATTCGCCAAAACGTGAAATGGTCGCACGAATAGACCCTTAACGTTTCATAAATAAATAATACAGGAACATTAGAAAAGCATTTGCTTGTCGTTAATAATACAATGCATGCCATATCTGCTTCTCTGTCTTGGACAGAACTTTCTGGCGAAATCACAGGTTTACAACAGCCATGTTTGACCAGTTCCCCGACTGACGGACGCCTGCCAAAAGTGACCCACGCCCAGACAATGTGCTTCATTTGCATGTCGTTTGCAGGTTGTTAGATACACCTTGTACTGAATGAGCACGCATGACTGACGACGATAAAGAGCTCGTGTTATTTATTAATCGATTCGTGTCGTCAAAAATGTCTTGTCATCACACGTGGTATCAACATGTACATATACTTCTATACATAGATCCTACACATTGTTCTACGCTACTGTATCGTTACGCATACGAATATGAACAAACACAGTAAACAGCCACCAAAGAAAGCATCAAAATGTGACCCTTTATCTGCAAAAGGCTGGTCAACGCAGGTACATGTATCTTGTTTTTAATATACATGGACCGGGTGCGGCAGATTATAAGTAAAGATGGCCGCTGATGTGGGTTTGACTGACAAGTCTGTGGAACAATATTTTGTCGTGGAGGCGGAGCGTAACCCAGTGGTAAAGCGCTCGCCTGGTGCGCGGTCGGTCTAGGATCGACCCCCATAGATGGCCCCATTGGGCTATTTCTCATTTCAACCACTGCACCAGGACTGATATATCAAAAGCCGTGGTGTGTGCTATCCTGTCTGTGGGATGGTGCATTATATAAAAGATCCCTTCCTACTAATGAAAAAAAAAATTCTAGCGGGTTTCTTCTCTAAGACTGCTAGAATTACCTAAATGTTTGGCATCTTATAGCCGATGGTTACTCAATCAATGTTCTCTAGAGGTGTCGTTAAACGAAACAAACTTTAACTTTGACCTATAACATGCAGGGAGGCGTACATATGTCGTAAGTGGTAGGGTCTCAGGCTGATCCGGTATCGACGTTCTGTCTCAGATTATGACGTAAATGTACACAGTATATGTTTAAAGCCTCCTGTTTGTATTAATATGAACATTGAATAATTATGTATCAGCATTTATTTTGAATGTTTATATATGTGTATGTATATATGTATGTATGCATGCACACACATGTACGTACACACATACACACACACACACACACACACACACACACACACACACACACACACACAGAGAGAGAGAGAGAGAGAGAGAGAGAGAGAGAGAGAGAGAGAGAGAGAGAGAGAGAGAGAGAGAGAGAGAGAGAGAGAGAGAGAGAGACAGACAGACAGACAGACAGAGAGAGAGAGAGAGAGAGAGAGACAGAGAGACAGACAGAGACAGAGAGACAGACAGAGACAGAGAGAGACAGAGACAAAGAGACAACAGAAAACGCACAGAGATAGACACAAACACACCACACACACACACACACACACACACACACACTAATAATGTATTTATACACTTACCCGTCATCGACATAGTGTTTTATATGTTGTCTAGTCACGCTAGCACCGAATGACACTGCACATTCTGTAACACCAGCGTCAACCTCAGCCAGGTGTCAGATCAGTACGCGAATGAAAACAAGTACAGGTGGTTCAAACCAACTGAAACCGCATGCCGCGTGTACCCACCCTTCACAACGTTTTTACGACCGTGGACTTCCGCGAGCCAAGATCGATTGGAACCCGGAATACAATTGATCTGAGAAGCAAATAATGCAATTCGCTTATTGACCACACCTGGGGTCTGATGCATGAAACGAGACAACCGAAAGTCTCCAACAACTCATAGTCCCGGACTGAATATGTCAAGACATTGGCCATCGCCAGTTTTTAAAGCATGGACTTGACGTGTGACTACGACAACGAAGTTCGAGACTTTAGCACGTTAGTCACAGCGTTTGTTGTATTTCTATTTATAAACTAGGAAATCCCGAGACATTTCTAAATATATCAATAGAAAATATTTTATTGCAATAAACATTAAAATATTTTCTATTGATATATTTTGGGGGTTTTGGTGAGTATTGCTAATGAAATTAATATCGTGGCACTGTGGGACAAATCATTACTAAGGTGAACATATATGAAGATTTAACTGTTTTATAAAATCGGAGAAATTAGTGTTTCGCAGTAACATTTTAATATAGTTTTGAATAATTGTGATGTGATAAGTTTTAAAATTAAAATCCATCACAGGATTAAGCGCCACGCTATTTAAAAATCCTAGATTTGCGCTTGCCTATTAAACCATACCTGTAATTCGCCAAAAAATAATAATTTAAATGTCCCCTTTACGTAACATCGAAGACAATCGGATACCCCCTCTCAATTAAAACAACACATGCGTTATATATACAGTAAAGCATATAACATTGGCATCACGCGTCTTATATATCTATGACTTAAAATAATTATATAACAGATTACCGAACACATTTTAATATTTTTATATATTTTAGTAAAAAATAATTGTATAGGTTTTCGCTAGTTAGATATATTTGGAAACAACTCGTAAAACATAGGCATCGGAAGATGGTAAATGGGGGGGGGGGGACATTAAATGTGAGGTCATATATTAATGTGAATATATAAACATAATTTAAATTGTAATCAACTCTGGTCGTATTAAATCAGTTTCATTATGAACATTATGAAAAATAAATAACACAAATATTTATTCAAATCCATAATCTGATTGTCCCCCACCCCCACCCCCGTCCCATCAAGTGCACCACGACTGGTATATCAAAATCCGTGGTATGTGCTATCCTGTCTGTGGGATGGTGCATATAAGAGATCCCTTGCTGCTAATCGAAAAGAGTAACCCATGAAGTGGCGACAGCGGGTTTCCTCCCTCAATATCTGTGTGGTCCTTAATCATATGTCCGACGCCATGTAACCGTAAATAAAATGTGTTGAGTGCGTCGTTAAATAAAACATTTCCTTCCTTCCGTTTTAAATGCCCTTTTTGATAAATGGAGCTCAGATAATTTGCCTTCGACAAACTGAAATTGCCCTTTTTATAATTTTTATAATAAATATGGGTATAAATTCAGTTAACCCTATTCGCAAGTAGGCTTATATATAGAACGCATCAGTGAATGTAACTTCAGCTATACTGAATGTAACCGGCTGTCAGACTATTGTATTTACGCCTGGGTTGTAGCAGGTCTTTTATTTGGCTTGTCTACATTCATGCATTCCGACATTCACGTGAAAGTCTCGGAGTTCGCAAATAGTCCGAGACAGTGTCGTTGTCTCGCTTTGTGCATTAGACCTCTGAGCACAGTAAACTACGGCTACTGGCTATCTTATATATCTTACACATCATTGGCTGATCCAATAGGTAGTGGAAAAAAGTTCCTGTGCATTACTAAAAGTGGTGTGAATTTCTTATTTGTAAGTAAATCAACACAATTATTTGACAAATTATTTATTTGCTATTTACGATCAATACCAAATCCAGAAAAAAAAATGTCTGGCATTGTCGTTACCAATCTCTGGGGTCATGAACAGGGGTGGCGTCGAAAGTGAGTTCACAATGTCAATGCCGTGTATGGCCACCGTGTGCGTGCACACAGGCCTGACAACGACGTCTCATTGATGACACCAGATGGTTCAGAAACCCTTGTGGGATGTTCCAGACCTGAAGAAGGTCACGACCCAGTTGGTTCAAGGTCAACGGCTGGTTTGGCAGGAGACGTAGGCGTCTCTCCATTTCGTTAACACGTCTGTAGACTCGATTTCGACCGTCACTACCGTCCAAATGGAATCTGGACTCGTCGGTGAATAGCACACCTGACCAGTCGCGACGGGTGAATCGTAAGTGCTGTCTACTCCATGCTAGACGCGCATTTCGGTGACGTCGTAGCAGAATAGGACGTATTACTGGGCGTCGCGACCTGATGTTGTACTCCAATAAACGGTTGCGAACTGTCCTGGCACTGATTACTCTCAACCCAGGGATGGTTCTGGCTGTCAAAGTTGCCGCCCGAAATCGATTCAGAAGATGTGTTACCCGAATATGGTTGTCCTGTGCTTGTGACGTCACACGCGGGCGACCTGAACGTGGTCTGTCTCTGATGTTGCCCTGCTGTTGGTAACGTCACCAATAATTTTGTATCGTGTTTCGATGCACGCCAAAACGTCTTGGACCTCGTTATGCGTCATTCCAGTTTCGAGCATACCGACCGCGCAGTGACGTTCAAATTCAGATAGGCGTGGCATGACGTCAACGCCGTTTAGAATTAATCAAAGTTGTTTTTCTAGCCAGTGGTTTTGTCCTCTACCGTTTTCCGTTGCAAAATGAACAAGGACATGTGCACCTGTACCACGTGATCAGCAAATCAGGTTACGAGTCGTGCACGTGCGGCACATGAACAACACGTGCGATTGCAATATCGAGGATAAAGTTTTCAACATAATGGTTGGGCACATGTCTCCTGAAAATTTTATTATTTTACAACTTGCGATTATGATTTTATTCAACTTTTTACTATGCACAGGAACTTTTTTCCTCTAGTATATATTAGTGTTCGGTACGAATATTCCCTCGCTAATTTACTATTCGAAATATTCGAATAGTATATATTTTCAAGTATTCGAATATAGGGGTGGGAGTGGGAGGGGGGGGGGGGGGGTGTGTATCTTAGAGGAAAATGACTCTAAATGAAATTCTTTGAAGTCTTGCATGATGCTTGCCACGTGCATTCAGTCCGGCATATAAGGCATGTGTCAATTTTCATAATATTTAGAGTATTAGTAATGAAAGAAAGAAATGTTTTATTTAGCGACGCACTTAACACATTTTATTTACGGTTATATGGCGTCAGACATATGGTTAAGGACCACACAGATTTTGAGAGGAAACCCGCTGTCGCCACTACATGGGCTACCGGTTGAATGCAGGTGAAAAGAAAATAGCAATAATAAAATATAGTCAACCTCAGACCTTGTCCTCTAAGGGGAGTTATATGTCTCTCTAGCTACCCATCACTCCCCTGAGATTAGTTCAAGGAGAATAATATATAGCTCCCTTTGGCATGTGAATATTAATATTTTAAATTGCCCCCCCCCCCCCCCCCCCCCCCCCCCCCCCCCCCCATAATCTAAGTTAGGGGAGCAATTAATAACTCCTCTTTGTTATTTTCATGTCACGGTCTACAACCTACTAAAATATAGTGTTACCTCATCAAACAAACATACAAATGTTTTAATAATAGGGTTTAACATAGTATATTTATTAATAAAACACAAAAACGTACCCGAGTAAATAATTGTTAATATATACTACTCAAAAGAATTTAAGGGTCAAAAATTTATAACCAAATAAGTTTCAGAGTGTATTAGATTGATGATGTAAACTACACCAAATTTTTTATTTATTGTTCCATATTTACAAAAAAACACAAATAAACGTCATTGTATACAAGAAAGTCACATGACATGCTGTCAAAGTTGAAGGTTGTCAAACATGGATTTTACACATTAGAACATTCGTTTAATAGTGTGTGAATCCACCCCTGGCGCGAATACACTCGACACATCGTTGCTTCATACCTTGTTGTCTGAGAAAGTCCATTACCACCCTGGCGCGGTGGGGTCTGGCATTGTCATCCTGCAGAACTGCCCCGCCGCCAATCTGCTGAAGGCCTGGGAGAACCAACGGCCGGATAATCTCATTCAGATAGCGGATTCCATTCAGATTGCCATCCACCACATAGAGGGGGGTCCTGTGGTGGATAGAGATGCCGCCCACACCATGACGCTGCCACCACCGAACCGGTGACGTTGTCTAACGTTAACGTCAGCGAAGCGCTCCCCAGGACGTCTGTAGACACGAACCCGACCGTCGTTGAACTGGAGACTAAACCTGGACTCATCAGTGAACATCACTCAACCCCACTGAACACGTTGCCACCGCAGATGAAGCGTGCACCAGTGACGTCTGGCCGTTCTGTGACGTGGTAGGAGTGGTGGTCGAACAGTCTGGCGACGGCAGCGTAGTTTATTGGCTCTCAGACGATTGCGTATGGTTTGATCAGACACTCGAGTTCCAGTCGCAGTCCGCAGATTGTCACGTAATCGGCGTGCAGTGGTTGTGCGTTGACGTAGAGCCATATTGGTGATGTAGCGGTCCTCTCTATTTGTAGTGCTTCGGGGTCTTCCCGAACGTGGACGATTTCGAACAGAATTCGTTGCTTGGTACCGTTGCCACAGTCGGCCAACGACACTCTGACTGACACCAAGTCTCAGAGCAACATTTCTTTGCGTATTGCCATCCTGAAGCCAAGCAATAGCCCTTCCTCGATCTTCGATAGTCAGTTGAAGTCATACCATTGTCGAATTTGGAGTGTGCACCGTACACGAACGCAAGCTCCAATTATAGAGAAATTCAGCATTGGGAACATGGAATACACGTGCAAAGCGTGCAAATGAAGCGCTTTGTGAAAAAGCAAGTTATGGGCACTTAGCAGACCTTTCGCTTTCGCCCTAATTTACGTGCAAATGTAAGCAAGTTTTCGCCATTAGAACTAGTCGACAGTGTCAATGACAGTGGATTTTAATTCATTTATAGGTTGCTTAGACCCACTTTCGTCAAAATGGAACAATATCATGCGTGACATTATGGTCTAGCTAATATAATTGACATTCAGAAAATAATGTCGAAAATATCGTCTGACCCTTAAATTCTTTTGAGTAGTATATATATACTGGTGTTGTTTTATATCTAGTCAAAGTGGATATAGCAGATATTTTCTTGTTCAGTCTTGTGCTGTATTGGAATTGTTATTGCAATTAAAATTTAAGTAATACGTACCGTACAAAATTACTTTTTGATAATATACAACTGGAGAAAGGAGATGGAGGCAAATATCATGACTGTTAATAAACTGATCTATATCAATATGCCTTCTGCTAGACTACACATATTTAACCTAAGTTGCTTTTAATCTGGGTTAAATTACCTCTTGTATAGATGCACTTATGTAAAATGTATGAATGAGATGGTTAAATGCTATATTATTCTCCATGTCAAACAGCGTTTTCAGAAAGGAAAATAAATATCAGATATGGCAGATGACTATTTTATTGCAGGTAATTGCTGAAGCAGATTACACACACACACACACACACACACACACACACACACATATATATATATATATATATATATATATATATATATATATATATAGTACAACACAATTTTAAAGAAATAATTTCTTTTACATGATCCATGTAAAAGAAAATTATTTCTTTAAAATTGTTTTAAATACATACACCAGGGCTTCGGGAATTTTTTTTATAAAATTCACTAGCTATGGGATCAGCAATTTAAGAAATTTACTAGCCACGATTAAAAATCCACTAGTCCTACTTTACTTTAAGTGAATAAAACTTTACTAATTAATAGTAATAATCGGATATGTCACCTAAAGAGGGAGATGGAGCTTAAACACACTAAGATTGGGGGGGGGGGGGGGGGGGGGGGGGGGGGGGGGGGGTTGTTACAGGATATTCATATTTACAAAATAAGACTAAAATGCAGCATTTGACAACATTTGTTTTCACTAGCCGTTTGGCATGGTAATATTAGTTGTTTACTATCCCATCATTGAATATCACTAGCCATGGGAGTATGGCTACCATAATCTAGAAGTCCTGCATACACATGTACATACTGTACACTTGTTTTCTTTTATTATATATATATTCTGACACAAAGGCACACATACATTTTCCCTCTGAACCAAGTAAATGCTAAACACATTAGTGCATTATTTTAGTTGCAGAGATACAAGTATACCTTTTTTGTTTAATACATTATACATTTGGGCTATTACACGTCCGTCTAAACAATATCTGGAGTGAGGGAGGGGCAAAATCTCTAGTAGCAAGGACAGTCTTGGAAGGGGTGGGGGAGAAGCCATATATATATATATATATATATATATATATAGAGAGAGAGAGAGAGAGAGAGAGAGAGAGAGAGAGAGAGAGAGAGAGAGAGAGAGAGAGAGAGAGAGAGAGAGAGAGAGAGAGAATTAAAGTTTAAGTAAGAATTTATAATATTATAATTATTATATATATGTAATTTAATGGTATATACTTTTATTTTAAAATTTAAAAATAAATAAATAAGATGTAGTAGCCGAAGTATGGCAAAGTACAGAGATTGTCCAAGTTACTATAAAATTAGATTAAATGAAAAATGAAGACCACACAAATTTGATGATAAAACGAGTACACTCTTTATTAAGAACTAGATGCATCTGTTTCTTTTTTTCATGGATGTCGATGGAATTGTGTATTTTATTTATAGTATAATGTGGAAATTTTATCATTGCACATGCTTTAATCATTCTGGTTGCTATTAACGTCGGCAGCGATAGAAATAAGCAGAATTTTTCATTTGTCCATCGGACAAGAACATGAAGAAATCTACTTGTCCAGCAATATTTTTACTTGTTTTGTTTTATTCAAGTACAAGGACCGTATTTTTTATTTCTCAAAATTAAACTGCATTGAAAATGTTTACTTGTCCACTGGACAACCACTAAGGTACATTTTGCTTGTCCGAGCAGATTTTCACTTGTCAGGACAAACGGACAAGTGCTTATTTCGAACACTGCGTGTCGGTTAGTGTCGAAAAGCAACAACTTTAAACTCAACGTAGTCACATTCTGTGTGGGAAGCCATGATGGCGTTCCATCAGGTTTGTCACGTTTTAGTGCATCTACCCAAAAGCGGCGTCTGGTCTCATGCTATTTTCTTTTCGCCAAATTTATAAAACGATATTTTTTTAACATCATGTTATGATCCATGCAGCCAACTGCACACCATTTTGAAGGCATCTTGGCCGTTAACTGCTGTAAATGATCGACGAAAGTTGCCTCAATTCACTATCAAACCATAGGTAACTAAGCAAAAGCTTCACCGCGTCACGTGTTAAACAATGGCGGCCAGGGTCGAAGTACCCGTATGTTCGGTTCCCAGAATAAACAAGAATTGAAACAAAAATGCTGCGATCAATATATACAACGGTTGGTTTTTTGGATATTACAAATTCTTCTAGGGGCCAGTTTAATACATTATTCAAAACAGAATTTTACTTCAAAACATATATATATAGTGTCATAACTACATATTGTCAATACAATATCACTAAACATAATCAAAACTCTATTATATATATATTATATATAATAATTTACAATGACATGTATTAGAAATTGTAAGAACTGGGATGCATACTCGAAGTATCTTATATAAGAACTTGGTTGTTATAGAAATACAGGGATATTATTTATACATTGAAGTTTTGTATTCCGATTTATTAATTGTCTATACATCACAATATCAGGAAGCTTTAAAAAAAAAACCCCACACAAACAAACAAAAAGCAAACAAACAAAAACAACAACAACAACAACAACCCACAACAGAACTGAAGAGGACAGAAGAGAACAGAACTATTACTTTCAGCATATAAAGAACAATAAAAATATACCTTTGTTTTGAATAAAGAGTGTTTTACCGAAGAATAAAAACGTAATAACAAAACTGTAGGTACAATGTCAAATAACATACGCCAACATGTTAGCACAACTCCAGGGTCGATAACCGTTGTGAAGTGTTGGATGTGTGTCTCCCCTTAAAGGGACCATCCTGAACTTGCTGCCATTGTTATAGGTAGTACTAAACCAAATAACTTCCGGCTGGGTCAAAGTTCGAGGTGCACCCAACTTTTGATAGAGAACTTAACACCACAAGTCCTGTGATTGATGGTAAATGTGAGTGTGTTGGTTGTAAAAAAAAAAGTTTCATCTGAGCAAAAAATGTATGCAATTGTATTTCATCTAGTACCACTGTGTTAGGTAGCCTTGTGCTTGAAACATGTATGGGGTACCTGTAAAACAAAGTACTCGAATTTTGTGTGGAACTAGGGTAGTCATAGACGCTACCTGTTATCTCTGAAATGAGCACTTGACCCCCTATTTTTTCTGATTCACTTTAAGGGTGAGGGGTGGTAGTATTTATATCCGTGGTATTAATGTTGATTGATACGCTGCAGGTAGGAGTTTTAGCCACATAAGTTACTATTGTCGTCTATGGGATTTGATTTGGTAGTATACACCCTATAACATGCTTATGACTAACAGAGCCTTTAAGGTGACCGAAATTACATATTAAAGATATTTTACTGTTTAGAAAATCAATATTTACACAAACAAGATATTTGTTGTTGTCCTAATGTTTGTAACAGCGTAAACCAGATGTTACTTTCCAATAATTTTGTACGTACGAAAAAAAAGATAATATAAATTACAAAGAAAATGAACAGTGACTGCCATAAGCGTACGAGACGGGGGTGGGGGGCAACTGTCCCCCTAGTCCTGGAGCAAAGCTTCAAATTCGGGCAAAAATTATACAGTTATTCGGCCAAAATGTGCTAATCTGATACCTTTTTATCATTCTACCCTCACAATTAGTTGTATTCTATGTAAAAATGCGTAGTGGTTCGTTTGCAATCCTGTTTGGTAGTAATGCTAATATGAATTATTTTTGTTATGCAGATTCGGGCATTTTGGTTTAATTCGGGCAAAAGCTAACCTGGACCCCTAAAAAATTGCGAGCCCGTACGCCTATGATGACTGCTACAGACATGAGCACACATTGGGTATACATGCACTGATATTCTACACAAGATAATATATTTAATATGTACATACAGTCGTCAAAATGCACTGTTAGTCGGAAACATCTTACAATCGCTGCAAACTTAGGATAGTCCCTTTAAAGAAACCCAAACTGGATTTTGTCTTCAAATAATTTCGTATGTACGAACATTTTTATTTTAGGAAATAAAATGAAATTTAACCTATTACAAATAGTAGAACGACCAGAAACACGTTTAATATACAGCCACTAATATTTTATGCAGAAAATATATTTGATACGTAATTACAATCGTTAAAAAGTCTCTGTTAGTCGATAACATCTTAAAAATTGCAGCAAACTCAGGAATGTCCCTTTAATTAAAAAAAACAACATTTAAGTTTAGAAATATGACGTAATGCCTTTAATGTGCGGTTTATGACTCCATTCAATCATTCATTCATTCATGACACCCAATAGCCGATGTGCATTTTTTTGTGCTGGGGTGTCGTTAAACATTCATTCATTCATTCATTTGTAATGGATTAATATTCATTCATTAATTCATATTGAATTAATATTCATTCTTTCATTCATAATTCATTAATTCATTAATTTTTATGTTTATGCTGGGGTATAATCAAATATTCATTGATGCATTTTTATGTTCGTACTAGTGTCTTCATTAATTAAATAATTTTTTCACTCGAATGTCTTCATTGTTTTCGTTCCTTTGATTAGATTGAGCCAAAAGAAATAATATTTATTAGTAAAGGAGTTGAAAAGAATTGTTTTTTATTTTGACCAAAAAAAATGTTATGAAATAGTTCACTGACCCGTATATGCAAACTGTTTTGTCAATAACTAAGATTGTGGTTTTCTAACAACAACAACATAACATAGCTTCTCTATCGGTTTATTGCCTAGCATTTGTGCATGCAGATTGGTAACTAGGCAACTCCGTAGTTTGCCTCAGATATGCTTACTTTGGATGTAGTATGCTGTCAAAGGATATGTCAGATTTTTTTTTTTCAATTCTCTCTTTTCCGTATCATTCAGCAAAGTCACATTTTGCTACTCATACTAAACTATAAACACAATGGTTTTTTCTTTGGGGATAAGACTTAAATATATTAAATATTCAAAGCATTTTAAAAGTTGATTTAAATTTCTCCCTTGAAGTCCAAAAGTCAAAATCTCCCGGCGATTAACAAAACCAAATATAAACAAGAATAAGATCGTTCGAAATTATGTGTATGTAGACACTAAAAAGAAGAGGTATTATATTGTTTTCGGTTAAGCATCTGTATCATAAAAGGGGGCGGAATTTAGCTCAGTCGGTTGAGTGCCCGCTTGAGGTGCTTGCATCGCAGGATCGAACCGCCTCAGTGGATCCATTCAATTGATTGAATTTGTTTCTCGTTCCAACCAGTGCACCATAGCTGAACGCACTCAACACATTTTATTTACGGTTATATGGCGTCAGACATATGGTTAAGGACCACACATATTTTGAGAGGAAACACGCTGTCGCCACTACATGGGCTACTCTTTCCGATTAGCAGCAAGGGATCTTTTAGTTGCGCTTCCCACAGGCAGGATAGCACAAACCATGGCCTTTGTTGAACCAGTTATGGATCACTGGTCGGTGCAAGTGGTTTACACCCCACCCATTGAGCCTTGCGGAGCACTCACTCAGGGTTTGGAGTCGGTATCTGGATTTTTTTAAAATCCCATGCCTCGACTGGGATCCGAACCCAGTACCTACCAGCCTGTAGACCGATGGCCTAACCACGACGCCACCGAGGCCGGTCACAGCTGGTCAAAGGCCGTGCTTTCCTGTCTGGGGAACATTACATATAAAAGATCCCTTGCTGCATTAAGAAAAATGTAGCGGGTTTCCTCTGATGTCCACATGTCAGAATTACCAAATGTTTGATAACCAATAGCCGATGATTAATTAATCAAGGCTCTAGGATCGTTCCCCGTCGGTGGGCCGATTGGGCTATTTCTCGTTCTAGTCACTTAGTCCGTGCACCACGACTGGTATACTATCTATGCATATAAAATTACTTTATTCTGTCATCCATGAATGTTATGCAAGATAGAACTAGTTCATGTGAGAAAGCGATGTGAACAGAACAGAATAGAACTTTATGTACACTCAGAGGCGAGTTACAAACATTTTGTTATGCTGCAGTAAAGCAAAAATAGATTAATAAATTGCCAACTTTAGCATAGAAGGACACAACATGTTATATCGTGTAGTATTTAATTAAATAATTAGAAATTTCTTTAATACAGAGTAATATGATCTATATAAAAATACATGGTTTTTCAAATGCAGAAATAGTATAATAAACGGGCAACTATCGCACAGTAGAACAAAACATATTATACAAGGTGGTACTATACAATAATAACTAATAATTACAATTCGTAAGTATCTGTAAATACAGAGTTAATATTATCTATAAAAATACATTTTAAAAAGAGACACTTTTGGCGATGTAAAGAGAAATAAGTGCACTGTGTGGTTACTCGGTTACTGCAGCGTTTTTCCGAATTTTCATAAACTCTTCGGTTGATATCCAGGGAATATTTATCAAATATAAAAAGTAATTTGCGTATTTCATTATTAAAATCTCTTATATATTAGATTTAATTTACACTACATGTATCTGGATGTTTCATTTTATGCAAAGTATTGTGTAAGGCAGCTTAAAGTACTATTTTATTCAATGGCATTCAATAGTGCATGTTAAAGGAACATACCCTAGTTTCAACCCGTGAAAATTAACACTAACTTTAATTAATCTACAAACCTGTAATACATTTGGATAAAGTTACAATTGAGTGAAACATGAGTCTATGACTGGAATGGTGAAATACCCTCTAAAAATAGACTAAAACTCGACTCCATAACTGTTATTTCTCAGACGCACGTGCGTTTTAAAAAATATGAGAAATGCATTTTGTGATATTAAAAACAACAGGACAACCAAAAACATTTCGAATGTACAGAAATTGATAATCTAAACCATAAAATCTAAGTAAAGTATGATTTCAGTTATCAAAAACGGCTATAATATTCAAAAATATGCATTAGTGTTTAAAAACTAGGGTATGTCCCTTTAAAATAGATACACATCAAAGTATTACTACCCTGCCCAATTCCAGTATTGCAGTAATACAAATATGTGTTTACATTATATGTTGGCAAGTATTTTTAATATATTGCCTTAAAATGTCATAAAATGCATGTTGTCTGTTCTTAATTCAAACAAAAATATTACAGCATTTGGACGATTTACATTTATAGGTTACGGCATTTTGACTTGTCTGAAATGATCATGAACTGTTGTTTGGAGAAGAATCCTGTGTTATTTGTACACATATCTGCACGCATTAGGCCCGTAGGAATCAGAGGACCCCTACTTGACGAAAATGTACGTTTCTTTCCTACTCTATATAAAATAAAGATAAAAATGTGGCTTGTGCCCCCCCCCCCCCCCCCCCTCCGACACGCACCCAATAGAGATCGTGCCCACGTCACTAGAAGCTTATTTCCTGTTGCTTTTGAATGATTTTAAACCACAGTTTATTTGTGTTCTCAAATAATGTTTATTATTTTACTCTGAACGACAAAACCATAACAGTATTGATATAATACACTTCTGAGGTAGTTATTCTGTATAGCAGCTTCAAGCTTCCGGCAGATGCAGTTGGTGAAATAGCCATCATCGGTGTATCTTTGACACTGGCTTGCATCAACGAAAATATATTTTTTTTAACTTAAATGAACAAACAGGGGCGGGACGTAGCCCAGTGGTAAAGCGTTCGCTTGATGCGCGGTCGGTCTGGGATCGATCCCAGTCGGTGGGTCCATTGGGCTATTTCTCGCTCCAGCCAGTGCACCACGACTGGTATATCAAAGGCCGTTGTATGTGTTATCCTGTCTGTGGGACGATGCATATAAAAGATCCCTTTCTACTAATCGAAAAGAGTAGCCCATGAAGTAGCGACAGCGGGTTTCCTCTCTCAGTATCTGTGTGGTCCTTAACAATATGTCCGACGCCATATAACCGTAAATAAAATGTGTTGAGTACGTCGTTAAATAAAATATTTCCTTCCTTCCTTAATGAACAAATAAACGAATGGTACCTAGATTTATGTTGTTTTATTCATATAGATGACAACTATGCGTGTAAATCAGCGTTTTCATAACCGGGATGATATTAACATCGATTCTGTAGCAATTACAATCATACTTAACATTTGTTATACATTACAGTTTGTAGGTAAGAACTAAATAATAATATTTGGCTAAGTGACACACAAAATGTATGGAACGCATTTGGGAATTGTTTTATGTCCCTCGTGTTCGCTTGAGGAATAAAATAATTCCCAAACTCGTTCCATAAACTGTGTATGATTTATATATATTTGCATCATGTTGTCTCATTCTGAAACAAACAACACAAAAACCATGAGACAAACATGGAAAAAGTCCATAACTCTACATTCTAAATCAACAAAATTCCGTATTTATGTAGTAATATTTCCGTAGCACTTTCAATATTTATAATAATCAAATTTAGTCATAAATAAGATATTTCTGTCATAATTGTGGTATCTACTTCGAAATACAATATATACATTAACGTTTCGTTAAATATTTTAAACTAATAATAATTTTAAAAAACCTAATCTTCATAAATAAATAAAATTAATGCATTCATCGTGTTAGTAGATGTCAAAAAAAAAAAAAAAATATATATATATATATATTATGTTAAATTTTATGTTATTTTTTTTATATGTATGACATTTGTTTGCTTTTAGACTTCACTGTTAATTGTTAACTTAATATGAGTTTTAGCTTCTTTAGCTTTTTTATCATCTTCTGCGATACCCTATCTTCAATTTGACTCTAATCAGTAAAATGTCAAAACTTCGTGTGACAAATAAACAAAACACCGAACCAAAAGTCGTCCAAAGTCCACTCCCGCAGTAACCGAGTAACCACACAGTGAAGTGGGGGTCTGGTTTATTTAGAAATTTCCTGAATTACTTACAAACACGTCACCTAGTAGACTGTTCTTAGAAGATCTATTTTCGAACTCCTCTGCTAAAAACTCCGTACTTAATTAGCGAGCACAAATTTATGTCAAATAATGTTATATAAAATTTCATCAAATACACGCATCGCTGAAATATGAGTACTATATAAATAACCAGCAACAGCTGTCACGACAGAACAGTTATTTATAACTGCAGGGTAACAGTGACTGCTAAATGGACGCAACTAAAAGCAGAACTTGTATCTTGTTCATTTATTTTGAATGGTGTGTTAATTTTAACAATTCAACACAACTGTTGATGGTTTTGAATCTGAGTTTGAATCTGTGTTCAGTGTATGTTTGCTTTATAATAGAAATTATTAATACATTGACCATTTTCTAGACAATATATCAGATGACAAAAAAACAAGTGTACTCTCGTTACCGACTAAATAACTTGGAAAGTACGTACACCATGATATTAATATTTTGCACCTGATATCATTTGTGGTGACATTTCAAACGTACCGGTTGTTTGCTTTTTAAACAGAAAGAAAAAGAAAGACATGTTTTATTTAACGACGCACACTCAACACATTTATTTTACGGTTATATGGCGTCAGACACATGGTTAAGGACTATACAGATATTGAGAGAGGAAACCCGCTATCGCCATTTCATGGGCTACTCTTTTCTATTAGCAGCAAGGGATCTTTTATATGCACCATCCCACAGACAGGGTAGTACATACCACGGCCTTTGATATACTAGTCGTGGTGCACTGGCTGGAACGTGAAATAGCCCAATGGGTCCACCGACGGGGATCGATCCCAGACCGACCGCGCATCGAGCGAACGCTTTACCACTGGGCTACACTTTTTAAACAGTGACATAATCAAAATTGCATGTCATAATATGCAATGTCAGAAAACTGATTTAAATTAACTTACTTTACTTTACTTTTAAATAATCACCAATACGTCCCCGTCCTGTTCATACACTTTTCCCCGTCCTGTTCATACACTTTTCCCCGTCTTGTTCATACCCTGACCCCGTCCTGTTCATACCCTGACCCCGCCCTGTTCATACCCTGACCCCGCCCTGTTTATACGCTGTGCCCGTCTTGTTCATACACTTTCCCCCGTCCTGTTCATACACTTTCCCTGATCCTGTTCATACACTTCCCCCGGTCCTGTTCATACCCTGACCCCGTCATGTTCATACACTGTGCCCGTCCTGTTCATACACTGTGCCCGTCCTGTTCATACCCTGACCCCGTCCTGTTCATACACTGACCCCGCCCTGTTCATACACTTTCCCCCGTCCTGTTCATACCCTGACCCCGCCCTGTTCATACACTGTGCCCGTCCTGTTCATACCCTCACCCCGTCCTGTTCATACACTGACCCCGCCCTGTTCATACACTTTCCCCCGTCCTGTTCATACCCTGACCCCGCCCTGTTCATACACTTCCCCCGGTCCTGTTCATACACTGTGCCCGTCCTGTTCATACACTGTGCCAGTCCTGTTCATACCCTGACCCCGTCCTGT
Organism: Gigantopelta aegis; assembly: GCF_016097555.1. Taxonomy (NCBI): domain Eukaryota; kingdom Metazoa; phylum Mollusca; class Gastropoda; order Neomphalida; family Peltospiridae; genus Gigantopelta; species Gigantopelta aegis. The sequence goes on from NC_054701.1 coordinate 56,330,372, forward strand.
TCATACACTGACCCCGCCCTGTTCATACACTTTCCCCGTCCTGTTCATACCCTGACCCCGCCCTGTTCATACACTTTCCCCCGTCCTGTTCATACCCTGACCCCGTCCTGTTCATACCCTGACCCCGTCCTGTTCATACACTGATCCCGCCCTGTTCATACACTTTCCCCCGTCCTGTTCATACCCTGACCCCGCCCTGTTCATACATTGTGCCTGTCCTGTTCACACCCTGACCCCGCCCTGTTCATACCCTGACCCCGTCCTGTTCATACCCTGACCCCGCCCTGTTCATACCCTGACCCCGCCCTGTTTATACGCTGTGCCCGTCTTGTTCATACACTTTCCCCCGTCCTGTTCATACACTTTCCCTGATCCTGTTCATACACTTCCCCCGGTCCTGTTCATACCCTGACCCCGTCATGTTCATACACTGTGCCCGTCCTGTTCATACACTGTGCCCGTCCTGTTCATACCCTGACCCCGTCCTGTTCATACACTGACCCCGCCCTGTTCATACACTTTCCCCCGTCCTGTTCATACCCTGACCCCGCCCTGTTCATACACTGTGCCCGTCCTGTTCATACCCTCACCCCGTCCTGTTCATACACTGACCCCGCCCTGTTCATACACTTTCCCCCGTCCTGTTCATACCCTGACCCCGCCCTGTTCATACACTTCCCCCGGTCCTGTTCATACACTGTGCCCGTCCTGTTCATACACTGTGCCAGTCCTGTTCATACCCTGACCCCGTCCTGTTCATACACTGACCCCGCCCTGTTCATACACTTTCCCCCGTCCTGTTCATACCCTGACCCCGCCCTGTTCATACACTTTCCCCCGTCCTGTTCATACCCTGACCCCGTCCTGTTCATACCCTGACCCCGTCCTGTTCATACACTGATCCCGCCCTGTTCATACACTTTCCCCCGTCCTGTTCATACCCTGACCCCGCCCTGTTCATACATTGTGCCTGTCCTGTTCACACCCTGACCCCGCCCTGTTCATACCCTGACCCCGCCCTGTTCATACACTGTGCCCGTCCTGTTCATACCCTGACCCCGCCCTCTTCATACCCTGACCCCGCCCTCTTCATACACTGTGCCCATCCTGTTCATACACTGTGCCCCTCCTGTTCATACACTGACTCCGCCTTGCTCATACACTTTCCCCGTCCTGTTCATACCCTGACCCCGCCCTGTTTATACACTGACCCCGCCCTGCTCATACACTTTTCCCCGTCCTGTTCATACCCTGACCCCGCCCTGTTCATACACTTCCCCCGTCCTGTTCATACGCTGACCAAGTCCTGTTCATACACTGCCCGTCCTGTTCATACTCTGACCTCGTCCTGTTCATACACTGTGCCCATCCTGTTCATACCCTGACCCCGTCCTGTTCATACCCTGACCCCGTCCTGTTCATACACTTTCCCTGTCCTGTTCATACCCTGACCCCGCTCTGTTCATACACTGGCCTCAATGTCTTGTTCATCTAGTATTTTTAATTTTCTTCCATAGTTTCCAAAAGTAATTTTAATATTCGTTTGCTCCCCCATCCTTATTCAGTAAAACAAGCTTCAGTGATAGTTTTAAAACTCTTACTCAAAACCATTTCAAAAAATATTGGGAGTAATCTTCACACTCAGACATGCAACTTTGATTTACTCTTTATGTATGTAGCGATTTGTTTTTACCATAGGTGCAACACATTATCGTGGTGTTAATATTTTTCTGCAGTATCATTTTAAATTCGGGATGTTTGGGTATGTGTGTAAAATTCATCTCTCCAACCCTACCCCTTTTCCAGTATCCAGAACTATTATGAAAGTTTGTTACACGAAAATAGCATAATACTAGTATACGAGAACCCCAAAACAAATAATATTAAAATAAAACATAATTTAAAGGGACTGCCCAAACTTTAAAGGGGCATACCCTAATTTCAACCCGTAAAAATTTGCACTAAGTTTAGTTAATCTACAAACCTGTAACACATTTGGATAAAGTTACAATTGAGTGAAACATGAGTCTGTGACTTTGAAATGGTGAAATACCCTCTAAAAATAGACTAAAACTCGAGTCCATAACTGTTACTTCTCAGACGCACGTGCGTTTTTAAAAATACGAGAAATGCATTTTGTGATTTTAAAAACACTAGGATGACCCAAAACACTTGGAATCTACGGAAATTGATAATCTAAACAATAAAATCCAAGTAAAGTATGATTTAAGTTATCAAAAACGGGTATAAAAGTCAAAAACATGCGTTAGTCTTTAAAAACTAGGTTATGTCCCTTTAAAGCCATTCTATGATGATTTCGACTAACAGTCTTTTTGACGGCTAAAATTACATACTAAATACATTTTCCTGTGTAGAATATCAGTATCTTTTATATCCAATGTGTTTGTGGTTGTGAACTAATGTTTGACCCCTGCGGGTGCTGTAACCTCACCGTGGTGCAGGGGTGTAACATTCTCTTTGAGAATGGCCAATACAGCACAAATTGAAGTTTAGAGTAAAATTCGGTGTCCGTAAAATTCTGTGATATTTGTATTTGTATTTTTGCACAGTTCTTTACACTGTTTTTGTTTAAACCTTGAATTGTTATATTGATGTTGATCATCACTTTATTTATTTGCATTACCATAGTTTGACACCCAATAGCCGATGTATTTTTCGTGCTGGGGTGTCGTTAAACATTCATTCATTCATTCATTCTAATGTTTGTATGTAGTCCATTTTACTTCGTAATTTATTTATTTATTTCGTACGTACGACATTATTGGTGAATAAAATCCGGTTTGGGTTACTACAAATATTAGGACGACAATAAACACATAAACAAGAAAATAAATTTACTCACCAAAAGGATTATATTGGTCAGAAATATCTTACAATGGAAGTACACTCAAGACGGTCCCTTTAATGAAAATAATAATAATAAATAAAACCCAAGAAACAACACTGGCAAGGTTTTACAACCAACAAATAACTAAAGACTGAACACAGATACATTTTAATAGAAACCATTTTATTAACATTAATCCACATATGGTCATATTCTGTCTTCAGGAGCGAGCTTGCTGGCATGTTTATAACACGTTGGCTCTGTAATATATAATTCGACGCCGTTTCCTTGGTGAACGAAAGTAGTTCTAGACGGTCACTATCAGGATTGAATAAAAACATCTGTGTAGGAATCGGACTGCAGTGAGCTGAAATGTTCTGTTCTTGTAAAGTTGAATTAAACTTTGTTCTTGCAATAAAGAAAAAAATCCTAGAGAAAAATTAACTGTTGAAGCAAATATATTACGTGAACAAAGTAAAACTGATGCCGGAATTGGTATTTTAAAAGTCGTTTAACCAAATATACACCAGACACTTGGACAAAAACATTTGAATTGATGTAAAGACGACGTACGAACCCATGCAGCAGATACGTTTGAATGAATGCAGAATACTGGTAACTGTTTTAATCTGAGCAAAACAGTTACTTCAAGGCACCAAAAGACATATTTTAACCGATTCAAGACACCCTAACATATTAAGGTAAGTGCGAACTAAATATAATAATTAATCCATTTGCTGCAACTAGAACAAGTTATAAAACACACACATACACACGCCCCAGTCCTAGTTTATTATTCCGTTATTTCCCTTTTTAATATATAAGGTGGCCACCACATAAAAAAAAACTTGTACCCCGCTTTACTGATTACTAACTTGGAACATATTTAAAACAGAACAATATTATGCAGATGATATCATATGCATGTTATTCATGTGTGATACAAATTTCAGGTATGTAGGTTGAAAGCTTTATAAATATTGACATAACTAAAATTGCATGTCAAAATATGTAGAGAGACAAAACAAAACTTGTACCCATCTTTATTGATTAATAACTTGGAAAATATTTAAAACAAAACAATATTGTGCAGATGATATTATATGCATGTTATTCATTTGAGATAAAAATTTCAAATATGTAGGTTGAAACCTTTTTAAATAGTCGCATGATAAATATTGCATGTCAAAATATGTAGACAGACACATTGTTTTATGTCTCACCTTGTGTGTAATACACCAATTTATAAAATTACACAAGCCACTTCTCTGGAGTACATGTAACAGCGGGGGGGGGGGGGGGGGGGGGGGGGACGTAGCCAAGTGCAAAAGCGCTCGTCGGTGGGTCAATTGGGCTATTTCTTGTTCCAGCCAGTGCACCACGACTGGTATATCAAAGGCCGTGGTATGTACTACCCTGTCTGTGGGATGGTGCATATAAAAGATCCCGTGCTGCTAATCGAAAAGAGTAGCCCATGAAGGGGCGACAGCAGGTTTTCTCTCTCAATATCTGTGTGCGGTCATTAACCATATGTATAACGCCATATAACCGAAAATAAAATGTGCTGGGTGCGTCGTTAAATAAAACATTTCCGTCCTTCCTTGTAACAGCGGAAAATCGATTCAAGTTTGACCTACCCTAGTTTTGTTTTCTTAAAAAGATGAACAGCGTGTCCCACGTTTAATCTTCTTGATAATCTTTCAGTTTTTTCAAGAAACTTATTTCTGCTCCACATCCTTTTTTAGTAAAACAAGCTTCGTTACCTCACTGAATATTAGAGACTTTTCATTGAAAATAAGTGGAAACGTAATCCGACAGGCTACCTGCATCTGACAGGTGGTATTTGACTAACACGTGTCATCCCAGTGAAAAACTGGCAACTCGTGGTGCACAGAATATACACAACTCAAAGGGCGTACGACGCTGGCATTACATCTTTTCACAGGCAAAATTGATTCTGTCACTCCTTATAAGATATTCGACCCGCATAATTGAATTTGTTTTAAAATAACAAATGGATAATGCCCATATGATATCGTGTGGAAAATATTATTATTCTGATGTAAATATTTAATATTTTCCATATTATTAATTATTAAAATGATTTCTTTCTTTTTTTAATCAAGTAACCCATAAAAAATAATTTTTAAAAAACTATCAAAAGTTCCGATATCCAAATTCCTCCGTGTCTCTTATTTAATTATAACATTTTGAATCAAATTGCTTTCATTTATTAAGCATCAATGACATTTTTTTGAGTAAACTGTCTTTTACGTTTTATAATGTTGGAACCCCAAACCTACTCACCCAATCCCCCAACATATAGAAAAATATAATATCACGGAAAGACGGGCTTTTTAGTTGGGAACAAAGCAAATTAATTTGTGTTGCTTATGTTGTGGAATATAAAACGGGATTGCCACTGGGTTTACTTCTAACATTATCGATTGTTTTTACGCTATAGATCGAGGAAAAGTCCGACATTTTGTTTCATTTTTAGTTGACTTCCCCCTTTTTCCCAGCCATGTTGGCATCAGGGGTAATGAAAAGACAGATTCTGCTGCCAAGTCTGCGTTGGATTTGCCGCATGTATGGGTTGGTGTGCCTTATACTGATTTTAAACATGGTATCAACCAATTTATTTTTTCGATTTGGCAACATGATTGGGACGGTGTGGTTGCGAACAAGCTTCATACTATCAAGCCAGACTTGGAAGAGTGGCAGTCCTCCTATAGGCAGTGCAGGAAGGATGAAATAGTCTTGTGTCGTGCTCGCATCGGCCATACTTAATTGACCCATTCATTTATCTTGAAGAAGGATCCTCCATCTCAATGTGACCACTGTCAGTATACTATGACAGTACGCCACATTTTGGTGAGTTGTATTCATCTTAAAGAAACTCGAAAAGATATATTTGGACAACGAAATGTGATGGAATGGAATTTCGACGTAATACTGACTTTTATTCTAAATTTTAATTGTATCTATCGGTGATATATATATTTTTTTTGCACAGTTCTGTACACTGTGTTTTAATTTAACTGTTGATTTTTTTTTTATTGATGTTGATAATCACTTTATTTGTTTACATTTACCATAGTTTGACACCAAATAGCCGATGTATTTTTCGTGCTGGGGTGTCGTTAAACATTCATTCATTCATTCTTTCATCCATTCCGCCTTTTTGACTGCATCAAAGTATTACTACATTCAACATTTAAACCCATCGTGGTTTAGACTTGATACAACAGATGTCAGTTGTGATCAGACCAGTTGATCTATTGATTATCTTGTCAAGTGGACTATAACATTTCCATTCTATGATATTTCTGAGAAATGATACAAGTACAATAGACGTCAGTTGTGATCAGACCAGTTGAGCTATTGATTACCTTGTCAAGTAGACTATAACATTTCCATTCTATGATATTTCTGAGAAATGATACAAGTACAACAGACGTCAGTTGTGATCAGACCAGTTGAGCTATTGATTACCATGTCAAGTAGACTATAACATTTCCATTCTATGATATTTCTGAGAAATGATACAAGTACAACAGACGTCAGTTGTGATCAGACCAGTTGAGCTATTAATTACCTTGTCAAGTAGACTAACATTTCCATTCTATGATATTTCTGAGAAATGATACAAGTACAACAGACGTCAGTTGTGATCAGACCAGTTGAGCTATTAATTACCTTGTCAAGTAGACTATAACATTTCCATTCTATGATATTTCTGAGAAATGATACAAGTACAACAGACGTCAGTTGTGATCAGACGTCAGTTGTGATCAGACCAGTTGAGCTATTGATTATCTTGTCAAGTAGACTATAACATTTCCATTCTATGATAGTTCTGAGAAATGATACAAGTACAACAGACGTCAGTTGTGGTCAGACCAGTTGAGCTATTAATTACCTTGTCAAGTAGACTAACATTTCCATTCTATGATATTTCTGAGAAATGATACAAGTACAACAGACGTCAGTTGTGATCAGACCAGTTGAGCTATTGGTTATCTTGTCAAGTAGACTATAACATTTCCATTCTATGATATTTCTGAGAAATGATACAAGTACAACAGACGTCAGTTGTGATCAGACCAGTTGAGCTATTGATTATCTTGTCAAGTAGACTATAACATTTCCATTCTATGATATTTCTGAGAAATGATACAAGTACAACAGACGTCAGTTGTGATCAGACCAGTTGAGCTATTGATTACCTTGTCAAGTAGACTATAACATTTCCATTCTATGATAGTTCTGAGAAATGATACAAGTACAACAGACGTCAGTTGTGGTCAGACCAGTTGAGCTATTAATTACCTTGTCAAGTAGACTAACATTTCCATTCTATGATATTTCTGAGAAATGATACAAGTACAACAGACGTCAGTTGTGATCAGACCAGTTGAGCTATTGATTATCTTGTCAAGTAGACTATAACATTTCCATTCTATGATATTTCTGAGAAATGATACAAGTACAACAGACGTCAGTTGTGATCAGACCAGTTGAGCTATTGATTATCTTGTCAAGTAGACTATAACATTTCCATTCTATGATATTTCTGAGAAATGATACAAGTACAACAGACGTCAGTTGTGATCAGACCAGTTGAGCTATTAATTACCTTGTCAAGTAGACTAACATTTCCATTCTATGATATTTCTGAGACGTACAACAGACGTCTTCTCAGTGTTTGGTATTTACAAAATTTACATTCTTGTCTTCTACATTGTCGTGGGGGCAGGACGTAGCCCAATGGTACAGCGTTCGCTAGATACGCGGTCGGTGTGGGATCGATCCCCGTCGGTGGACCCATTGGGCTATTTCTCGTTCCAGTCAGTGCACCAGGCCGTGGTATGTACTACCCTGTCTGTGAGATGGTGCATATAAAAGATCCCTTGCTGCTAATCAAAAAGAGTAGCCCATGAAGTGGCGACAGGGGGTTTCCTCTCTCAGTATCTGTGTGGTCCTTAACCATATGTCTGACGCCATATAACCGTAAATAAAATGTGTTGAGTGCGTCGTTAAATAAAACATGTATTTCAAACATGTCTTCTAAATTGTCGTAGACGGAACTTACAGACAAAAATAATTTTATGAAGTTTGTAAGTGAATACACCAATATAAAAATAATAATAATAAGAAGAATAACCTAGATAATTTTATAGCCTCCTAAATTGTGGTAGACGGAACTTACTGACGAAAAATAATTTTATAGAGTTTGTTGGTGAATGCATCAATATAAAAATAAGAATAAAAATAAGAACAACCTAGATAATTTTATAGGCTCTATATTGTGGAAGACGGAACTTACTGACTGTCACGGGGATCCTATAATACCCGTAACTGAATAAAACACGATTATCCAAATATCTCTCCTAACTGTATATCTATTTGATCTCTCTGTATCGGGCAGTCTAATACCCGAGTGGCTCGGCTCTAGGTATGATCAGAGATAAGATCTTATATAAATATATATGTATATAGCACGTTTAGTTCACTAGAAAACGCAACAAAACACAATACACTTTGGAATCTGTATTAACACTACGCTGACAAATGTACTTGCCACAGTAGTTAATTAACAACAATATAATAACAACCCAGAACTAATCACTTAATTAGTTAATCACTAGGTGTCTAGTTTACACAATATTCTAATCACTTCACCGTGATACAACACACACACGTTTGATAATTGAGAAACGCTGCCAGGGGAACTTAATTAATAATGGAATTACAACTCTATTCCTAACTGGTTAATTTTTAATTAACCCTTAAATACTCATTCAGTAACCTTGTAATACAGAATTAATACTGGTACCTATCACAATAAAGACAATAACCTACAGTTTGCCTAGGTCCTCTAGGATGACCGGCTAAGCTTTATCTTACCAAATACTCGTATAAAATATTAGAACAGTGAAGCCTACAATTTACTTCGTCAGATTACCGGAGACACTGTCTAAAGAATATTGGTAGAATACAGTATTAAAATATTTAAAGTCACATCAATCACATCAAGGTTATATAACAGAGCAGAAAAATATATTTACCAGTCCTGTCGGACTACGTTCCCCTGGAGCCTTCCAATGTTTCACCCCGATATATCTAAAATCCTATCTATTTATTCAAAAAATCTCAGAGACAGTGAATATCGCCTGGGGGCACCACGCGGTACCTCACCTATCATGTGATAGTTCAACAACTCCCAGAGACGGTATATTTTCTTAGATGGCCAGACTTACTGTCGCCTAGTTCGCCAGAAATACCATGGTCGCGCGGAGGTATTACGTAACTACTGGCCACATGGCCTCCACACCTGGTCTAAGTGTATATTAGGGGGTACGGTCGCGAGGAGGTATTACGTAACCAAGTTGCACACAGCCATCTAAAACAATTAACATCGCCACAGGCGGGAAGATAAGAGCATGTTACGTCACACTGACAAAAAATGCTGTTGTGGAGTTTGAAAGTGAATACATCAATATAAGAATAAGAATAAGAATAACCTAGATACTTTTATAGCCTCCTACATTGTCGTAGACGAAACTTACTGACGAAAAATAATGTTATGGAGTTTGTAAGTGAATACATCAATATAAAAATAAGAATAAAAATAAGAATAACCTAGATAATTTTATAGCCATACTTTTGTAGCATATACTGTTTTAATTACACCAGAGTTATATACGGCTTCTTTTTACAATAAAACGTTTGTTTTGTTTAACGATACCACTGGAGCTATTGGATGTCAAATATTTTGTAATTCTGACATGTCGCAAGGGATCGTTTATATGCACTTTCTCACCGATAGGAAAGCAAATACCACGGCCTTTGACCAGTTGTGGTGCACTCGTTGGAACGAAAAAAAAAAAAAAATCAGTTGAATGGATACACTGAGGTTATTCGATCCTGCGACGTAAGTACCTCAAGCGAGCACTCAACCGACTGAGCTAAATCCAACACATTTTTACAATAAAGGAACCAAATCATGATTCAGTGTGTTATGCTATCCTACAATGAAATATTGTAGCCCAACACATCGCTGTTTGGTTTGTGTTGGTGCATATGGGTCACATCTAACTGTGTGGAGTATTTCAGGTTTCTCATTTCAGTAACAATTGTACACGGAGTCAATTAGTGGGTCAAATTAGGGTACTTTTTGTTGTTACAGATTTCCATTTTAATTTTCACTGAAATCATCCCTTTGTTGTAAAAATGTATTGAACATGTTTTATGTTAAAATGACAGTGGCTTTCAGACAATTCAATTCTCTTTAAAATTGAGTTATTTCATAAATATTGGTTATCAGGTTCAAACGTTATTGCAATGTATGTATATGTACTAGTTCGTTATGCTTTTTTCAAAGACAGTCTATTACGTATTAATAAAAAAAACTTAGTTTTTTTATGTAATGCAAAATCAGTTTTGATTTTAACAGACTATTTTGTACGCCATTTTATGATATATGTTACTTTACTATGAATGAAAGCTAACTTACTTTATATAATTCGCAGCGATATCAACACAGGCAGTCAAGTGAAGAAGATGTCACTAAAAGAAATGCAAGTGTCGATAGATGATGCGAAAACAACAAGCGAACGTCTGAGGAAACTACGAAAACAACTGGCCCCGCCAATCATCACGCCCCAGAATATTCCAGAATTTACCATCCCACCCTCATACAAACAACTCTCGTCGCAAAACAAACTGCAATGCAGACTTCCTATTCAAAAAATACGGAAGATTGAAGTCACAAGTATGTATTTATAAGATGGGTTATCGACCAATTTAGCCAATTTTCAGATATTTAGAGTATTGTTATCAATATTTTAGTATTTATCTGAATTATGAATTATGCCTACGTAGCCATAATTGGTTGGGGATTTGTTTAGGGATGGGACGGTTAATCACGGTTCACGAACATCGCGGTTTTAGGCCCACGTTTTCGCACCTTGCTGGTAATCCTAATGACCTACAAAATATTTCGGGCCCAATCACAGCGCTCGATTCCCTTTCACCTGACATGCGACGATGAACCTAAGTCCAGTTCGGATCCTGAACTGAACTTGCGAATTTCTTTGCAGGTACTGTAAAAATTGTAACCTCCCAAAATAGGAACTGACCTCTGTGGTAAATCCGCCGATAGAAAAACAATTTTAGCCAAGCATATTTCGTCCCAGTAACCAAAATTTAAAAACGTAACACGTATTAACTTCACTAATTATAAAATGGCGCCCAATTTCCGTCATATTAAAACGATTCAATATCGCTAATTTTCGTAAGTTTTTATCGGGACGAATTCAATTGCAGTTCTTTTTTTTAACCTTTGCAGATTTTTGTTTCACTTTCAACATGATTAAAAAAATAATAATAATAAAAAAAAAAAAAAAAAAAAAAAAAAAAAACACATACTAATTAAATAATTCACTATTTTATATTATGTGCATTTACTTGTGCTTAGTTATATTTAAAAAATGAAAATCAGTGATACCTTTTTATATAACTTGCATTTAGTTAAATAATCAACAGTAGGCCTATATATTATGTACATGTATTTGTGTTTATCGGGACAAATTCGATTGTAGGTTTTTTTAATCTTTGCAGATGTTTTTTTTTTCACTTTGAATATGAGCAAAAATAACAAAAACAAACATACACACTAATTAAATAATTCACTATTGTGTATTATGTACATTTACTTGTGCTTAGTTATATTTACAAAATGAAAATCAGTGATACCTTTTTATGTAACCTGTGTTTAGTTATGTAATCAACAGTAGCCCTATATATTACGTACATGTATTTATGCTTATCGAGTTTTCCATACTCTTTTTTTTTTTCAAATTACTTCTCAAGATTTGACATATCAAAATAATAATAAACATTATTACAGAAATATGTCTTGAAATATATCTTTCTTTTAGCCTTTTATAATATATTATGTACTCTAGAATGCATCTAAAGTCAACTGGATTTTCAAAACAAAATTACGGGAGAGACTATCTCCGGACTCCTCACCGTGGTGCAGGGGTGTAACATTCTCTTTGAGAATGGCTAATACAGCACAAATTGAAATTTTGAGTAAAAGTCAGTATTTTTGTACAGTTCTTTACACTGTTTTTATTTAAATCTTGATTTTTTATATTGATGTTGATCATCACCTTATTTGTTTGCATTACCATAGTTTGACACCCAATGGCCGATGTATTTTTCGTACTGGGGAGTCGTTAAACATTCATTCATTCAAATTTGTTTTGCATTTACCATAGTTTGACACCCAATAGCCGATGTATTTTTCGTGCTGGGGTGTCGTTAAACATTCATTCATTCATTCATTCATTCCCTGGCATTGTCACCCCCATCCGGTGCTCAGTTCAGGTCAAATTATTTTGCCAACCCTCTGAACTCAAATCCTAGGGGAAACATTGCCCAAGTATCCCAGACCCAACACGCTAATATGTTTTCTAGTCAAGATATAGTCTTATATTTACAATTATTTTAAAAATGACCATTAAAAATAAAGTGTCGTGCTCTTAAAATAGTTTATAAAAATTTATGTATAACTGTCGTGCTTGTACTATTGAGGAAAGTATCGTGAATGAATCAAACAGTGAACCAAATATCGAAAATCGAACCGAAAATTTAAAAAACCCAAACCGTCCCATCCTTTTTTTTTTCTCATAACTAATTTGGTAACACTACTTCTTCTATTATCATACTTAGTAAAAGTTACATGTTTATATCCCACAGGCCACTCAACCAATGATCAGCCATATGACAACAAGGATGATTTTTTCAAACGGATCTCCATGACAAATATTCTGCCTAATCACATCAGCAAGTCGATTTGGGATATGCTGAAGCAGCCGGAATGGGATTGTCTCCCTTCGACTGAGCTCAACACTAAAAATGAAGAGCTCACAAACGAAGAGCCAATCCAGAACAAGGTGATCGCCCCGAGCTGGGCCAGTGTGTTGCAGAAACCCGCTCCGGGCAAGGGTTCGCCCGCAACACCACAGAGATCAAGGCCAGCTGAAGACCTTTCCAAACTCGATTGTAATCTGCACGAGAACTGTAGCGTGACATCTTCTATAAAGGGAGACAACTGCACTTCGAACTGGGATCCACTATATGGGACACGTGGCAGTGAAGAGCAAGATCAGGCAGATGAGGAAATAGTAGACGCACTGCCAGTAATAATGGCGAAGCAAATCCTTAACGGGATGCCTCCTATGGCAAAGACCTACGCTATGTGTCTGACAGCCGACGTCGTAATAACGACTCGGGGTGGCAGTAGCCGCACTGCGTCTGTGGAAAATATATTACCCACAGTCAGTGCTTGGCCCAAACAGTTCATTTGTCGGCCTACCGTAAACAACAAAGAGTAGCATCCACCAAGAATGGTCTAGTAAAATTATGGAAAGCTTCTTTTGGTTATTTTTGTGTGTATTTCACATGTTTTAAAACAAGTGTTGTAATGGTTGGACTAAGCATTGTAGGCCTACAAATGTATTGTTTTGATATGTTGAAGTTGTATGTGTGACACTGTGGTTTAAAACTTTAATGGTTTAGTGTGTTAACATTTGCCATTGTATTATTGAAATTTGTAATTTATTCAGTTTTGTAACTTATTCAATTTTGTAATTTTCTATCGGCAATAAAAAGTTCTTCTTTTACACTGTTATTGAGAAATCATTATTTACGAGGTACATAACACCAAATCAAACCACAGGCCCACCAACAGTAAAATGTATATTTAAAAATCCATGCTTTAAACAAAAACAAAATTGAAAAAAAACGCTTCGCCGTGTTAATTCTGAAACTTAGGTTTGACCGATTTTTTTATGGCGTTATTTATGATAATATTACATCATAAAAATAAATAATTATATAACCTGTTGCAAATTCAATGGGTACTATTCATCATTGATTTTAAATGTTTATACCAGGTGAAAATAGGCCTTTAAGTCAGTGACAAGCAACTCTAAACATTTGATATTTTGTAATTTAAGTTCTACCATGTCCAATGCATGTTTCATTTAAACTGTTCATTTTAATGATTCAAAATTGATAACACCAATTTGAAAAGATCATATCAATTTTATTATTTTAATGTTTTCAGTAATAGGAATTGATTTGTACCGGTGCGTAATAAGTGCATGAGTTCAGACAAGGGACACAAGCGACATTGCAATCCCATATTCTTAGTTAAAAACCGTGTTAAAAAAGTATTATTACTGAACAAAAATATTGAAAACGAATGGAAATAAATTGTTCATGTAAAATAATAGTGTTTTTTCTGAATCAAGAGCACATGTTTTATTGCCATTAAAATTTACTTCCAGTTTTGTTCTTGTTAATTATTTTATGTATTTTCCATTAACTAAAATAAGTATATTATTACAACGCACACAAACTTTTGTAGACCGGGCGCCAAGTGAGATTTAATTGTTGCGAGAGTTCCAAAAGGTTTGAGGTGGTTGAGGTGTAGAGGGACCCCAACTGACTACAGAAACCCAATTCTAATTGTTGTGAAAGTTCCATCCAAAATTCCTTTGCTACTTATTAGAGGACATCTCACTGAGCCCAAATCCACGACTTAAGAAAAACTATTTTGCGGGAAAGGCTACTTAAGAAAGATTCTAATTAGTGCTAATTAGGGATTTAATTGTTGTGAAAGTTCCATCCTTGGAACCAAATGTAAAATGTAGAGTATGCTTACCCGATTCAGAATGACCAGTTTAAGAAAAAACTATTGCGGGAAAGTGCACTTAAGAAGAGGTCAAATGCTAATTAGTGCTAATTAGGGATTTAACTGTTGTGAAAGTTCCATCCGAAATTCCTTTGCTGTTTGGTAGAGGACATCTCACTGAGCCCAAATCCACTACTTAAGAAAAAATATTTAGTGGGAAAGGCTACTTAAGAAAGACTAATTAGTGCTAATTAGGGATTTAATGGTTGTGAAAGTTCCATCCTTTGAACCAAATGTGAAATGCACCCGATTCAGACAAGATAATGACTTATAGCATCAATGTGAAAGGTGGGATTTCATCATATCATTGAAAGCTTGGACTTCAATGCCTCATCTATTTGCTGCTTTCTTTAAATATATTTTCCATATGTCCCAACCTGATATTTCTCAGAAATGTATTCTGTGTGTATTTGGTCTATTCATCGTTTCTGGGATATTTCAACTTTTGACCAATTTTCATAGATGACTCCAGCTCTGCAACCACCTTTCATAGAAGCATTATTCTCCTCATGTTCCTGGTCAATAGCAACAGCAAAGAATGGTTATCATGTTGTTGTTGTTTTTATTGTGAAGCACCAGCATATACATCAATATTTTATTCATTAAGTTCGCCAAATCTTGCAAATGCACTGAAAGTCACCTAGTTTGTGTTATTTCAAGAAACCAATCATGATAAAATACTTGTATGCAAAATGAAGTTTGCTTTTCAAATGCATAAAGACAGAGCATTATTTTTATTTCCAACTGCAGAACTGAAAAACAAAATTGGAACAGGGTTCATGATTCATCTCTATGATTGCAGCAGTCTTTGACTGATGAAGTATAAATCATACATGTCTTCTATTGTAGGAGGGTGGGGATGCGTCACATTAGTGACTTTTGGGAAAGGAGTCTGTCGATCCTGAAGAGGCAACTGCAACCTATATATACTAGGACATCCACTAATTCACTACCATCAAGAATATAGATCTGCATATGAAGGCATCTGAGAAACACAATTAAGTGATATTCACTATGACTTAATAGACATATACATTCAATACGTTTGTCATTGGCATACAAAGGGTGGTCCAGGATAATTATGACTATTTGGTTGGGATTTAGAATGCGAACTTCCGTTTTCACTATACACATTGAGTGATGAATAGGCAGCGTTACAAAAACAGGAATACAAGAGAAATGATAGTCACATTCCTCTCAGGGGTGGTACTCCCTGGCTGATGGTCATCGTGGAATATAGCCACGAAATAATCTCATCTTCGTCAAAACCATACCATTCAAAAATTATTCCTGGTACATTGACTCATATTACCTACGAGGTTCATGCCTGCAATATGTGCACTGGGCATATGTACTAACCAGTGTAATATGAATCCTGCGATGTTCGCAACATAATTAAATATGTAAGTCACTTTCCCCAAAGAGATATGGTGGACATAACCATTCTCTTCTTCTTCTGCGTTCAAACACTGTTGGTTACGGCTCTTAATTTAGATCAGGATTTGTATGTTCCCGATGAATTGTGTGGTGTTGATCAGTTCACATTTGGTTTCCCATAGATTGTTTCTAAAGTGCATCGGTATTGACCAAGAGGTGTTCTCCAATAAATAGTGTTTGGTGGCATTAATTCTGATGCTGCCCTTGAAATACTAGTCTAGTATAAACTATGTTAGCTATTTAAAGAAAAACAACAACATGAAATTGTCATTAAGCAGTACTACATGATGTGTAACGGACTTATATATGTAAATCTGTGTTATTAAGTGTGTATATAGCAATAAATACCCGTATGTTAAATTCGATGGCAGCCAAAATGACCATTTTAAAAATGGCTGCCACATCAATCACCGAATAAATCTCCAATGTTGCTATTTCAAAAATATTTCCT
Source organism: Gigantopelta aegis (assembly GCF_016097555.1). Classification (NCBI taxonomy): domain Eukaryota; kingdom Metazoa; phylum Mollusca; class Gastropoda; order Neomphalida; family Peltospiridae; genus Gigantopelta; species Gigantopelta aegis. The sequence continues at coordinate 56,346,881 of NC_054701.1, forward strand.
AAGATATGTCCTAAAATGCAAAATGGCATGTTTCTATCATCAAAGACACACGTTTGTCCTTTGTCCTTGATGATGATGAATTGGATGATGATGTTAATATTGAGCGAAACCTTTTAGTTGAAATGCACACCTAATATTTATGGGCAGGTAATATAGTATGCTCACTATAATACAAAATGTCGTATATTCCCTTAATTTACCTAAGAAATAGAGATAATTTAGGCATATATAAATTGTATACCAGGTAATATAAACTAAATCCGCATAGGTTTTTAGAAGGAAAAATAGAGACTTTTTAAAACTATATTTAATTAAAAATGGCTATTAACATGTTTTATGACTCTGTATACCATATTCATACATAATATTGACTTATCTGTACAATACTCACCAAAAGCTATCCATTGATATACTACATGTCCATGTTCTAAAGAAAAAAAAACCCACCTTTCACATTGATGCTATAAGTCATTATCTTGTCTGAATCGGGTGAGCATTAAATCCCTAATTAGCACTAATTAGAGTCTTTCTTAAGTAGCCTTTCCCGCAAAATATTTTTTCTTAAGTTGTGGATTTGGGCTCAGTGAGATGTAAATTCCTCTAATAAGTAGCAAAGGAATTTTGGATGGAACTTTCACAACAATTAAATCCCATTTTGGGGGTAATTCCAGTAGTGCCCCCTATTTACTCCCGCACTATATTTACTTAAGAATTGAGTTTCTGTAGTCAGCTGGAGTCCCTCTACACCTCAACCACCTCAAACCTTTTGGAACTCTCACAATAATTAAATATCACTTGGCTCCCGGTCTATTGTTCCTCTCCCGAATATATACAGTTTATTTCCGTGTTGAAGATGGTCATAATTTGCTGTATTATGCACATGTGTAATGAAGCTTAAATCATTCAGAAAACAGCAGACTGGCTAACAGCGCATGGTAGCAGCGCCACCTGCCGTTGTTCACCTTGCCACTATAGGTGTTACATGTAGCCATTCAGTAACAATATATACCATGGGTATAACTACTACAGAACATCGTTCTTAGAATTAGTATAAAAAAAAGAAAACAGATGGATTTGCTCATTTTGCCGTAGGTGCCTATCCCACTATATAACTGTCATTTTGGCAAATGTCACGGGTTTATGGTTACTATTTGTATTCTCTGTATCAATTATGCAAATGAGAAAAAAGTACGTGACTAGGGTCAGTGGCATTAAAGGTTGTGCTCTTATTAACATAAGTTATACGTCTGTCTCTTTACGACAATGTCCCCGTCTGTGGGCCCATTGGGCTATTTCTCGCTCCAGCCAGTGCACCACGACTGGTACATCAAAGGCCGTGGTATGTGCTATCATGTCTATGGGATGGTGCATATAAGAGTTCCCTTGCTGCTAATCGAAAAGAGTAGCCCATGAAGAGGGTTTCCTCTCTCAATATCTGTATGGTCCTTAACCATATGTCTGACGCCATATAACCGTAAATAAAATGTGTTGAATGCGTCGTTAACTAAAACATTTTCTTCTTCTTCTTTACGACAGTGGTGCGCTGTTGGTCTTGGATCGATCCTCGTTGGTGGGCCCATTGGGCTATTTTTCGTTTCAAGCCAATGCACCACGACTGGTATATCAAAGGCCGTGGTATGTGATATCCCGCCTGTGGTGCCTTGCTACTAATGGAAAAATGTAGCGGGTTTGACATCCAATAGCCGATGATTAATAAATCAATGTGCTCTAGTGGTGTCGTTAAACAAAACAAACTTTACGACAACCCTTACACAAATGTTCGCAATTCTTGAATGTTGAAATGTTCTCACAGGCCAGTGTTGCCTCTAACTACTGTCCAAGCACGCTGACTTAATATTCGTTCATTCATTTCAATTTATTGTATTGCTAATATCCAAATGAGGTTCAAGTACGCTGTGGTGGGCACACTCCTCAGCTATCTGGTTTGTCTGCTCAGGTCAGGAATGGAATGATATTGCACTTAGCAACCAAGCAGAAACTGTACAGTCATCCTGAGTTGGATACGAATCCAGTGCCTATTGGCCTTACATCCGATGACGACATTTTAAAAAATACATAAAATATAAAATAACCACTTAGAGATTTATACACGCGCGCGGACGCCTACGCTCGCACGAAAGAACGAACACACGCACTCACACGAGATTTAAACACTGCGTCATTAAGCAGGGTTTTTTTTATATACCTCAAAACAGACGGACATGATGACTATGGGTATAAACGTATTTTATACACCACTGGCCAAAATTATTACTGATGCTATTTCATACCAGTGGCGTAGCGAGGGTGTGTGTGTGCACTGGGACCATGCCCCCTCCCAGTTAAACCTTTTTTTCTTTTTCTTTTACTGTATTAAATTTTATAAAATCATACATACATACATACATATTAGTTCAGAGCGGATCGTGGTTAGTCTGCAATTTGCGGGCGATTCGGTGCATCAGGTTCGAGTCCCAGCAACGGCATGGGACAATTTGTGATGCCAGAAAGGACTTAATTATCCCCTGCGCCAGTGCGTTAATATCTATGTATGTAACAGATAACCTCGACATACATACAATATATAGATATTCATACATCAATACATACTAGTCAGTGCAAGGTCTGCCCATTGTTTCATGCACGTAAGCGGGATCGACCGCGAAGCTTGTGGGCCCCATGCATATAGTTGAGTTTAAGAGCATCATTTTTATGGATGCCTCAATAGCTCAAAAGCTATCGTGGCAAGTCTGCAAGTTGCGGGCGATTCGGTGCCATAGGTTCGAGGCCCAGCAACGGCATGGGGCAATTTGTGAGGCCAGAAAGGATTTAATTATCCCCCTGCGCCAATGCGTTAATATCTATGTATGTAACAGTCAACCTCAACATACATACAATATATAGATATTCATACATCAATACATACTAGCCAGTGCAAGGTCTGCCCACTGTTTCATGCATGTAAGCGGGATCAACCGCATAGATTCTAGGCCCCATGCATGTGGTTGAGTTAAAGAGCATCCTTTCTTACGGATGCCTCAATAGCTGAAAAGGTATCGTGGCAAGTCTGCAAGTTGCGGGCGATCCGGTGTCATAGGTTCGAGTCCCAGCAACGGCATGGAACAATTTGTAAGGCCAGAAAGGATTTAATTACCCCATACTACAGAGCGTTAATTATGTATGAAACAGTCAACCTCGACATACATATAATATATAGATATTGATATATCAATACATACATAGTGTGAGTTGCACCCCCCCCCCCCCCCCCCTATAAAATCCTGGTTACGCCAGTGTTCCATACCTTTTCATCTCTGGTGAAATTCTTGCACATATAAGTGACGGAGTATTACCGGTGAGGTAGGATATACTCACAATTCGTGAACACCTGATATCACCACTGTTTTGACAGTGATTCGTGAGTGCAGGTCATCACAGCCATATTTATTACAATGAGCTCTGTCCTGTGCCAGTTTTGATTTAGTAAACTGTCTGGGTGGCAGTCCTCTTTGTGGCGGTGCAAGAGCGATGTATTGTCGAGTAAAGGATCGCCTCAAGAGTGGTTGTCCTCTTATAGACGAGGTACTGGATAGAGAATCACAGAATCAACCACTATTCAGCCAAGTGCCCATTCGACTCTGCATAGTGTAGAGATACGGTCTCGATCGCGGTCGATGGAGCGGGAAGTAGCTCAAGCGGTAGCGTGTCCGCCTGTGAAGCGGTCGGTCATCGGATCGATCCTTCTCAGTAGACCCATTTGCAGTTTGGGCTATTTTACGTTCCAACCAGTGGTCCACAACTGGTTCATCAAATGCCGTGGTATGTGCTGTCCTGTCTGTGGGAATGTGCATATAAAATACCCCTTGCTGCTTATCGGAAAGAGTAGCCTATATGGCGGCAGCGGGTTTCCTCTAAAGAAATATGTCAGAATGACCATATGTTTGACGTCCAATGGCCGATTATAAGATAAAAATCAATGTGCTCTAGAGGCGTCGTTAAATAAAACAAACTTTACTTTTTTGATCGCGGTTGACGGTTTTGTCATTCAGATTTATTATATTGCTTTGTATACCATACTTCGATTTATTTTTAATAGAGATATCGACAACAGTAGTGGATACAATATTCAGGTTTTTTTCTGCATGTCATGGTTCTAAAAAGAGCTTATAAATAGCTTTTCATGGTTTGTTTGATCGCATCGTAAAATCTAAATTCTGTACACCATAGTACATTACGTATTAATGTATTCAGTGAACCCCGTCAAGTTTATTACAAAATAGAACTGCAGTTATAGATCCTAACTTCTCATTGGAAGAAAACATGATCTGCATATTAACGAAATGTATATATGTGCATTTCCTGTAAAATAACGCCTTTTGTCAGTATAAAATAGAACTGCAGTTATAGATCCTAACTTCTCATTGGAAGAAAACATGATCTGCATATTAACGAAATGTATATATGTGCATTTCCTGTAAAATAACGCCTTTTGTCAGTATAAAATAGAACTGCAGTTATAGATCCTAACTTCTCATTGGAAGAAAACATGATCTGCATATTAACGAAATGTATATATGTGCATTTCCTGTAAAATAGCGCAATTCGTCAGTTAAAACAGAAAAAAAGACACCCCCCTCAAGTAAAACGAAAACAACAATAAGAACAGCAGCAGCAGCAGCAAAAAAACAAAAACATACACACAAAACAAACTAAAAAAAGACAAAACAAAAACAACGAACAACAACAACCTAACAAACAAAACAACAAACAAACAAAACGAAAAAAGAAACTAACACAAAACAAAACAAAACAAAGAACAACATTTTAAAAATCCCATACAAATAGGAAAAACAAAAACAAATAAAAACAAAAACAAAGACAAAGACAAAGACAAAGACAAAAAAAAAGAAAAGAAAAAAAAAAAGAGAGCAACAACAAACACAAAACACAAAAGACTAAGAAAAGATAAACAGAATTTTAAAACAAAATAAAAACCAAAAGCCTACTACTATCATCCATTATAGAAAAATGTCACGGTTTACGGTTCCAGGCGTCACTAAAAAATTTGTTTGGTTGATTGGTAAGAGTGCTCGTGTTAACTGCGATGTGTTGGAATTTGTGATCGACTCACTGAATAAGATTCTGTGTCAACCAGTGCTCCACGACTGTTATACAAGGACCGTTGTATGTGATGTCCTGTCTGTAGAAAAAGTATGTGTAAAAAGACATCTTATTGCTAAACAGAATAAAACCTTCTAATTATAAAGGCGTTAATTATATACCGATATTGAATTGATTACGTCCCGTAAAATCTGGTGAGTGTTCATCTCTACAAAATAAATATATATACAGTAGAATCTCGTTGGTTCGACCTCGGAAGGGTCGAACACACCGCAACGCTCGAACCAAAAACGAAGTCCCGAGTTTTTTGTTCGGTAAACCCTTATATCAACTGCTGAAGGGTCGAACACGTCCAGGGTCGACTATAAGCCTTCGCTCGAACTAAATTGTCGGTCCCATCTATGTTAATAGCTATATTTCCCTCGAACTGGTGATCCATCAAATATCAATTAGGCCAAATAAAAAAAAAAGAGTTGGTGATCGTCCTTTTGATCACACAAATCAGGGTAGGGGGGAGGGAGAGGTTGGGGTTTTTTTTCTGTGAAAAACTTTATAAAACCCTGGAGACCAGGAGTAGCAGTCAACAGCGCATGCGCCTGGATGTTGTAATTACTTCACTGGCCGCCAGATGGACCTGGTGATGGTTTAACCCGTTACGGTGCTTACGAAAGTTGAATTGCTGCTATCTCGACGCATTTTTAATAGTTTTTAACAAAATAAAAAATAAAATAATTTCAGGGGCGGGCGCATTTTTCAGGTACGGGCGGGGACGATCACCAACTCTTTTTTTTATTTGGCCTTATGGTAAACCACCAAACAAGACTAACAATTGCTGCGCTTGCACAGTTGGTTATTATAACCTTCGGATTAATTATTTAGGCGGAACAAACTATAAAAAGAAAGAAAGAAATGTTTTATTTAACGACGCAGACATAGATGAATCGGGGAATCGCAACACTAGCCATGCAATCCTTTCGTCACCACACTTGTCATGTTGTTTGTTAAGCGACTATCGGTAATGATCTTTCAAGTACAGCTAGTGTTACTGCAACTGTTAAATGAATCGTGATACCAATCAAACAATTAGTGCACAGACGGGCCTCAGCATAAAGCGTTACTTTGAAAACGACTACATTTCTGGAAAGTGGACAGTGCTGCGTTTTTTATTGTTGAAATATTCAAATTGTTTAGTAATAAATTCATTTAAATACAGATTAAGAATTTGCCATTTATTTATTTGATTTCAGTGCATTTACATGTATTACACAATTTGTATCTAATTCAACTTTCTAACTGATGTTACGGAAATGTCCGAGGTTGACCGATTGGTTCGGTCGAACTACCCATGGGTCGAACACTTTCTCGAGCACCGACAGGGTTCGAGCCAACGGGATTCAACTGTATATATATATATATATATATATATATATATATATATATATATATATATATATATATATATATATATACATATACATATACATATACATATACATGTGTACATATAATAATAATAAAAATAAAAATAAAAATAAAAATATATATTTCAAATCATCTAGTAGAGTACAACTTGAACATATCCCAGACGACCATTGTCGGATCCACTTATTGGTTAGTGCACAGCACGGGTTTCATTGTGTATCTATTTTCACCAACAAAACCAAGTTCATCCTCGAGATGTCTGTACTATGCAAAATAGAATTTATTATTAAACACATTTGACTCTCAGCTTAATAGCCATTTAATCAACAATACCGTTTCGTTGACAGCCAGGGGTTAAACACAAGTCAGTCCAAAACGTACATGTCATATCTCGGATCAAATCGTTTCGGCCAATTGTTTACTCTTACATTTAGGATTACAAATGTTCTATTATTCGGCAAAAGCATTAATTATCGCTGTTTGACCACAGTTGTTTGTTATTGACGGTCAATCTTATACAGACAAAATAAACAATTACGCTGTCGTAGCTTTCAAATCTATATTGTCTTTCTCATAACTGCGGTAAAAATAAAATAGAATGGATTTATATACTTATATTTATATACTAGTTTTTCAATATGTATTGACCTTTACATTGTGTGGTGGTTGTGGGGTTTTTTAAAACAGATAAAACATAATAAAATCCTTTGGCCTATACATTTATAACACGATACAGGTATCAAATTGTTTTCGGCTTTTTGTTTTAAATTAGTTTGTTTTTAACTTTATAGACGATCTCATATATGCTAAATTCAATTTTGGTTTGATAATGATGATTATGGTGATGTTACTACCGTTTTAACATTGGTTTGATAACGATGATTATGGTGATGTTACTACCGTTTTAACATTGGTTTGATAATGATGTTTATGGTGATGTTACTACCGTTTTAACATTGGTTTGATAACGATGATTATGGTGATGTTACTACCGTTTTAACATTGGTTTGATAACGATGATTATGGTGATGTTACTACCGTTTTAACATTGGTTTGATAACGATGATTATGGTGATGTTACTATCGTTTTAACATTGGTTTGATAACGATGATTATGGTGATGTTACTACCGTTTTAACATTGGTTTGATAACGATGATTATGGTGATGTTACTATCGTTTTAACATTGGTTTGATAACGATGATTATGGTGATGTTACTACCGTTTTAACATTGGTTTGATAACGATGATTATGGTGATGTTACTATCGTTTTAACATTGGTTTGATAATGATGTTTATGGTGATGTTACTACCGTTTTAACATTGGTTTGATAACGATGATTATGGTGATGTTACTACCGTTTTAACATTGGTTTGATAACGATGATTATGGTGATGTTACAATCGTTTTAACATTGGTTTGATAACGATGATTATGGTGATGTCACTACCGTTTTAACATTGGTTTGATAACGATGTTTATGGTGATGTTACTACCGTTTTAACATTGGTTTGATAACGATGATTATGGTGATGATACTACCGTTTTAACATTGGTTTGATAACGATGATTATGGTGATGTTACTATCGTTTTAACATTGGTTTGATAACGATGATTATGGTGATGTTACTACCGTTTTAACATTGGTTTGATAACGATGATTATGGTGATGTTACTACCGTTTTAACATTGGTTTGATAATGATGATTATGGTGATGTTACTACCGTTTTAACATTGGTTTGATAATGATGTTTATGGTGATGTTACTACCGTTTTAACATTGGTTTGATAACGATGATTATGGTGATGATACTACCGTTTTAACATTGGTTTGATAACGATGATTATGGTGATGTTACTATCGTTTTAACATTGGTTTGATAACGATGATTATGGTGATGTTACTACCGTTTTAACATTGGTTTGATAACGATGATTATGGTGATGTTACTACCGTTTTAACATTGGTTTAATGATAACGTTTTGGTGAACATTGGTTTGATAACGATGATTATGGTGATGTTACTACCGTTTTAACATTGGTTTGATAACGATGATTATGGTGATGTTACTACCGTTTTAACATTGGTTTGATAACGATGATTATGGTGATGTTACTATCATTGGTTTGATTTTAACATATCGTTTTAACATTGTTTTAACGATTGGTTTGATAAACATTGATGATTATGGTGATGTTACTACCGTTTTAACATTGGTTTGATAACGATGATTATGGTGATGTTACTACCGTTTTAACATTGGTTTGATAACGATGATTATGGTGATGTTACTACCGTTTTAACATTGGTTTGATAACGATGATTATGGTGATGTTACTACCGTTTTAACATTGGTTTGATAACGATGATTATGGTGATGTTACTATCGTTTTAACATTGGTTTGATAACGATGATTATGGTGATGTTACTACCGTTTTAACATTGGTTTGATAACGATGATTATGGTGATGTTACTACCGTTTTAACATTGGTTTGATAACGATGATTATGGTGATGATACTACCGTTTTAACATTGGTTTGATAACGATGATTATGGTGATGTTACTACCGTTTTAACATTGGTTTGATAACGATGTTTATGGTGATGTTACTACCGTTTTAACATTGGTTTGATAACGATGATTATGGTGATGATACTACCGTTTTAACATTGGTTTGATAACGATGATTATGGTGATGTTACTATCGTTTTAACATTGGTTTGATAACGATGATTATGGTGATGTTACTATCGTTTTAACATTGGTTTGATAACGATGATTATGGTGATGTTACTACCGTTTTAACATTGGTTTGATAACGATGATTATGGTGATGTTACTATCGTTTTAACATTGGTTTGATAACGATGATTATGGTGATGTTACTACCGTTTTAACATTGGTTTGATAATGATGATTATGGTGATGTTACTATCGTTTTAACATTGGTTTGATAATGATGATTATGGTGATGTTACTACCGTTTTAACATTGGTTTGATAACGATGATTATGGTGATGATACTACCGTTTTAACATTGCTTTGTAATGATGGTTATGGTGATAATACTACCGTTTTAACATTGCTTTGTAATGATGGTTATGGCGATGATAATACCGTTTACAAAATAGATACTATGACTATGACAAGGATTTTCAAAGTCCTAATGTATTAGTATTTTTAAAAACCTGTTTTATGTGCTGGAAGAAAAGCATAGAAACACAGAACTAGATATAAAACAAAAGAAAGCATAACAAAGAAACATAACGCAAATCAAAACAAACAAAAACAGAACCAAAACACAACACAGCATACAAAAGGAAAGAAAATTAACAAAACAAAACACAAAACAATACAAAACAAAACAACATAACATAACACAAAACAACACTAAACACAACACAAAACATAACAAAACATAACAAAACACAACAATCCCAAAACAAAACAACACAAAACTACACTACACTACACAAAACAAAACAAAACAAAACAAAATAAAACAAAACACAACACGAAACAACACGAAACAACAACGACAATGATGACGACGACATTTCATTTCGAGGGAACTACACCTTTTTATAAATACATTTTTCAAGCCAGACTTAACTGCGTTTTAAAAAACCAAATTTATACAGTGACACATTTTGTTTCAAACTTAGAATTTTTAAATAGCCGTAAACTCACCCATCCCACTGTGCGTGAATCCTGCTATGGGACAGCTATAACGTTTTAACATTTTATAAATAAGTCATAAACATTTTCAGTGAACTTTGTTTCTTGATTTAAAATATTATGCTGACTGTTCAGATATTATGGACGATTCTCAAAACTCCTCGGTAGTGTAATTGTCTTGTCATCGAATTCGAGGTTGGTAGGTCCCGGGTTCGTGTCCCACTTAAGCCAATGGAATATTTTTCATTCAAATACTATCTCCAACCCAGTGTGTTAAACAGAAAGTTACAGTTAATTTGCTTAATGACGCCACTTGGGCACATTGATTTATTAATCATTTGCTATTGGATGTCAAACATTTGGTAATTCTGACATATAGTCTTAGAGAGGAAACCCGCTACATGTTTTCCATCAGTAGCAAGAGATCTTTTATATGCACCATCCCGCAGACAGGATAACACATACCACAGCCTTTGATATACTAGTCGCGGTGTACTGGCTGGAATGAGAAATGGCCCAATGAGCCCATCAACGGGGGTCGATTCTCATCAGGCGAGCGTTTTAGTGCTGGTCTACATCCCGGTCCCCCTCTCGCCTCTTCAACCCAGAGAGATGAACCCATAGGCTGTCGGGGCGCCACCTGTAAACATTCCGAGTTCCCCCTACTCTACTGGTGCGATTATGGAGTTGTCTCCCGGGTGTATGGCTTCACATGATGGGGTGACGATGATTACTCGATAGACACTACAGGTTTTAAGCCTCGGCCTCGATGGTGTCGTGGTTAAGCCATCGGACATAAGGCTGGTAGGTACTGGGTTCGTAGCCCGGTACCGGCTCCCACCCAGAGCGAATTTTAACGACTCACTGGTCTGGACAGACATAGCTAAGGTGTGTGCCCAGAACAACGTAATTGAACCTTAATTGGATATAAAGTAGGAAGGAACTGTTTTATTTACTGTTATATGGCATCGGACATATGGTTAACGACCACACAGATATTGAGAGAGGAAACCCGCTGAGCAGCATGGGATTTTTTATATGCACCATACCACAAACAGGATAACACATACCACGGTCTTTGATATACCAGTCGTGGTGCACTGGCTGGAGCGAGAAATAGCTCAATGGGCCTAGCGACGGGGATCGATCCCAGACCGACCGCGCATCAAGCGAACGCTTTACCACTGAGCAACGTTAATTGGATATAAGCACGAAAATAAGTTGAAATGAAAGAGAGCCTGTAATGTTGAAGTAATTGTCAAGAAACTCATAGGCGTCTGGTGAGGAGGGGACACTAATGTATTAATCCGCGTTCTATCTATGGGGACCAAAACATAATCTGCCCCCTCCCCCTGCTGTCCCAACCCCCTGATTTCGACATCTATGAAAACTAACATGGAACTTGATTACCTTTATAAAATTATAATGTAACTAATATGATGGAATTCGCAACAATAAACAACAGAATACATTTTTTTAAATATACACCAATAAACAGTTTTTCAAAATAATTTCCGTAGTCATTGTAATATAAAAAGGAAGAATAAATTATGAAAATAGCCCCATCTGACAACAGAACAGTTATTTGCTATTTATTGGTTGCAAGCAGTCATGCGCAGACTCCAAATCTCGAGACGGGATTTTCTGTTTTATGACTTGGACCCAGCATCTGCTGCTAAATAATACATTTCAATAAAAGTGCGGACGATCGGAGACGCTAGCAGCAAAGAGACATCCCAATATTCACGGATACGCTTGGACAGCTGAGCATTCGTACCTAGCTTTACTTCTTGGATATTACTTCTGACAACGAAGAGTTTTGGAGAAAAGTATTTCGAAGAAGAATTCGAGGTAAATAATCCGTCTTTATTTTTTTAAATTATTAATTGAAGTTGTTATTTTTTTAATCCATTATTAAATTATATGTATATAAGGTATGTCAGATATTTTACAGAGTGACTATTTACACATTTATTAATATTTAAAGTTTTTATTGTATATATATATAAATATATATATATATATATATATATATATATATATATATATATATATATATATCAAAATACCTCAAAGGATGCATTATCATTGCCTTTTTCGCCTCAAAGTCTTTTGCCGCGTGTTGCTTAATGTATGTCTGATAGTTGGCGGTTTTGTGGGGCTTTTTATTGTAAAATGTAAAATAAGTAAACACACATATATTTAAATGATTTACTTATACAATTGAGGCATGTCTGTGGATAGGAGTTGTTCACCCACTAATTACTAACCGTGATACTTCGTGTAGTATCTGGTTTAAACTTTAATTAAGGTTACTAAACGCTTACAAGAGAACATCTAGTTATATATATATATATATATATATATATATATATATATATATATATATATATATATATATATATATACCCCAAAAACCCAACAGTTAAATGTACTATTATTTCTTAACTTATAATTTTCTCAACGACATGACTGGTGCGTTTTCACTGAGGTTCTTTACACATTATATTTTATATTTGATCCATGTACAATTTGACAATCGAATCCTCTTGTGTGTATTATGTATTATGTGTTGTGTGTGAATATCTGCTGTGCTGATAAGCTTGTAGCTGAAAGCAATAAAAAGATATTTGACTGAATATATACATATTTTTTACAGAAATGCAATATCATATACATTAAACGTGCGGACAAATGAAGTCTTGGTAACAAACTGAAATTGAGTAGAGCCGAAAAACGGTATTTAATGGAGTTACATATATACATTATTAAACACATATACATTTTAAATTGCTATACCTATTGAATTCTGTACTTAACGAGTCGGGACTCGGTTTTTTTAATAATAGAAATCAGACATTGCTTAGATTTTAGATTTTTTTAACGCACGTACCTGTGAGAAGTAACGGTCACGGAGACGAACTCTAGTCTATTTTTAAGGATATGTACGTTTCAGTTTCACGGACTCTTGTTTCACTCTATTGTAACTTTATCCAAATGCGTTACAGGTTTGTAGGTTAACCAAACTTAGTGTCCATTTTCATGAGTTGAAATTAGTTTGCGACTTTAATAATTTAAAATTCATATTTGCTTTATTTATGCCCCTCAGTATAGTTGTGTAGAACTCGTTAAGAAAAAAAATCCACGAATAAACAGAGAGAGAGAGAAAGAGAGAGAGAGAGAGAGAGAGAGAGAGAGAGAGAGAGAGAGAGAGAGAGAGAGAGAGAGAGAGAGAGAGAGAGAGAGAGAGAGAGAGAGAGAGAGAGAGATCCTGTGACCCGTCGCACGCCAGGCGTATGTACTACCACTAAGCTACATGCCGCCCGTGCCCCTCACCATGAAATTAAAATACTGAAAAGACAGACGATATTCAGACATCCAGTCTTTGTACATGTTTTAATCTACCACGTTTCTGTAAACTGTTCATTGAACTAGGGTAAGTTTCACTTTCCATGTCAAAAAATATATTTAATGTATTCGTCAAAATCAATATTACATTTAACGAAGTTCTGTAAACTCTGGTTATTAAATGTTTCGTTTAAAAAAAAAAAGTTAAGATAAAACTACCCTTCTACCCAACCAGACCCGTAAATCAAAGATAGGAAGTTCTTTGCACAAGGAAAGGTATTTCAAAGACATGTAATTGTTTTTCTAATTGAAGATTGAGAGTACTGGGTTATTTGTTCTTAGTTTATTGTCTATGTGGTTCTCTTGCAGAATGAAGGCTCTTGCTGTACTCGTGGGCTGCCTTCTTCTAGAAACATGTCGCGGCATGGGAGGTAGGTTTCCGTAAAAAAAATACAAATTGAAATAATTAGAGTTCCATTTAAGAAACACTTCTACTGGAATGGAATGGAAAATTGTTTAACGTGCACATTCAGAGCAAGCTGTTGTAGCGCACGCCTGTCCTGGGCACAAGTACCGGCCTCAGCCGGTTCCTCCGTCCAGGACATATTGTTCATGCATTTTACTAAAGGAATTTGGTCTTCATATATGCGTGTGCGGGGAATTGTGAAGAGGGGTCTAGACTACGAAAAGCGGAGTTTCTAATGGGTCAAGTCATGCTTCCGCGGAAAATAAATGTAAAAAAAAAAGAAAAAAAATTCGCTTGGAGCAGGGGTAGGGTTCGATACCCAAACTTCCGCTCTATACACCCTCAAGAATTTTTTGTTTGAAATTGTAATTTCTACACAACCAAAATTCATGTGAAATATTTCTCTGAACATATAAAAACATATAAGTTCGTCCACAATATGTTCAAATTTTATGGGTCGGGATTTAGCTCAGTCGGTTGAGTGCTTCCCTGAGGTACTTGCGTCGCAGGATCGAATCATCTCGGTGGATCCATTCGTTGTTTTTTCGTTCCAACCAGTGCAACACAACTATTCAAAGGTCGTGGTATGTCCTTTCCTGTCTGTGGGACGGTACATATAAAAGATCCCTTGCTACTAATGGAAAAATGTAGCGGGTTTCATCTCTAAGACTATATCAGAGTTAACAAATGTTTGACATCCAACAGCCAATGATTAATAAAGCAGTGTGCTCTAGTGGTGTCGTTAAACAAAACAAACTTTTTTTGATTGATTGAAAACATATTTTAGTGACTAATTTGAAAATAACTAAATGTTTATGTTCATGAGCAGCTCAATGCTCTGAATAGTCACATTTACTGAAGAGTCAGTGGGATGTATTTTTAAAAGGTACTTATAATACAAACCATTGACGTATCATCAACATTCTTGCACGCGCCGAATGATCACCGACTCTTGAGATTCAGTAGTCATTGTTGGACAACCAACAGACTTTCAAATAGAAGTTAAAAACCATGTTTCAGCATTATATGTTTGAGTGTACATTGCGTTTAGTTAAAGTTTATTTTGTTTAACGACACCACTAGAACACAGTGATTGATTAATCATTGGCTAAAATTGGATGTCAAACATTTGTTAACTCTAACACGTAGTCATCAGAGGAAACCCGCTACATTTATTCATTAGCAGCAAGGACTATTTTATATACATTTTCCTACAGACAGGAAAGCACATACCATATCATTTAACAATTTGTGATGCACAGGTTGGAACGAGAAAAAACCCGGTCAGTTGAATGAATCCACCGAGGCGGTTCGATCCTGCGACGTAAGCACCCCAGGCGAGCATTCAACCGACTGAGCTAAATCCCGCCCCCTGCATTGCGTTTAGAAGCACTAAACTAATACTGGTATAAGCTGAGATTGATGTTAAAAGACTACATTTCATTCACTGTTAGCGTCATAAAGTCTGTTTTAAATACAAACATGTGACGTGGGATCGATTGTCTGTTACACAGTTAATTTCCTAACACTATGGATGAGGGATTTTGCGCCGGTTTGGCATCGTTGGTGTTATGGTTAGGGTGTGATTCCATCGCTACATCGATAGCACGTGGGAGGGGATAACCGGGCGGATGTCGTTCCTGTATGATACCTTATTTCTTTCCATCGGAATAAATGTTATTGTTTTAAAACAATTAAAATACTTCAATTATATTGCTACAAAACAACCATATTTATGTTTATGACACCTCATAGGAAGGCAAAACGCAGCTGTAAATATTTATTTTCTCTACAAATTTTGTAATAGTTTTTTTTTTAGGGTTTTTTAACGACACCACTAGAACACATTGATTTATTAATCATTGGCTATTGGATTTCAAACAATTGGTAATTTTGAAATATAGTATTAGAGACAAAACCTGCCACATTTTTTCCATTAGTAGCAAGGGATATTTTATATGCACCATACCACAGACATGATAGCAGATACCACGGCCTTTGATATACCAGTCGTGGTGTAATAGTTGAATTTGTAGCTATAATAGTAATAGCAACTTAGTTGTATTATAAGAATTAATATATTTTCATCATTCAATATTTAAATGCAAACAATGGCAATAAAATTTCATATTATATGTAGCTTTTCATAGTAGTGTGATATTTATGAAAAATCTGTTGTATGAATTCTTGTTCTTTAAAGGGACGTTCCTGAGTTTGCTGCAATTTTTAAAATGTTATCGACTAACAGAGACTTAACTATTGTAATTACATATCAAATATATATTTTTACATAAAATATTAGTGGCTGTATATTAAATGTGTTTCTGATCGTTCTAATATTTGTACTAGGTTAAATTTCATTTTATTTCTTTAAAAAACAATTCATACGTATGAAATTATTTGAAGACAAAATCCAATTTGTGGTTCTTACAAATATTAAGACGATCAGAAATACATTGGATATATAGACACTGATATTCTAAACATGAAAATATATTTAATATGTAAGTTTAATCGTAGAAATATTTTATTAGTCGGAAACATCTTACAATGCAGAAAACTCAGGAATGTCCCTTTAATTTCAGTAGCATGATTTGTAGCCAATACCACAGCACAAGTAATTACTGTATGCGGTGGGTGGGTATAGGTACACCTGAAATTGAAAACGACATACTTTACATTTCTGTCGTAGAAAAAATTATTTACTTCCTGCAAGTTAATTGTTGAAATAAACGAAATTCGTCCTGCCACTTTCTTTGTAAAATGTTATTTTATTACACTTAATTGTTTTTCGATAGTATGCCTTTCTGAAATGACCGGTAAAAACACGCCCAGGCATTCCATTCGCTGCGGTATCAATAATAACCGTGAAATAAAGTAAGCGCAGGAACCCAATAACCGTCTATTTGGAGACGCCACCTTTTCGCATTCCGATCAGCGCGATGTTAATTGTTGGCGCTGGACTGTTTAAGGCTGTCCACAAGTTTTAAACGCTGGTTCCGGCTGTAATAAATCTTACGTAATGTCCAAGTGATCTTCACAGATGGTCACCTAGCGTGGTGTGTCTGGATCAATAGCACATGACCCCTATTGCGGGCCGATTGGAGAAGAATGCGTATCCCGGGACACCGCTGTTTATTGGCGTATCACCTGTTTATAAGTGTTGCAAGGTCGGAGGGAGGAGATGGCAGGGTAGGTGGGTGGATGCAGATAACACATCCCCCATTTGAAAATAAAATACTATTAAATAGCTGACCTTCCCCAGTCGTTGTCATCTTCCGACGCTTATATATGTGTCTATGTGCTTGGATGTGTGAGGTGTGGATGGATGGATACATTATATCCATGCATCCATCCATCGCGGGAGGGACGTAGCCCAGTGGTAAAGCAGTCACTTGATGTGCGGTCGGTCTGGGATCGATCCCCGTCGGTGGGCCCATTTGGGCTATTTCCCGCTCCAGCCAGTGCACCACGACTAGTATATCAAAGTATGTACTATCCTGTATGTTGGATGATGCATATAAAAGATCCCTTGCTACTAATGGAAAAAAATGTAGCGGGTTTCCTTTTTAAGACTATATGTCGAAATTGACATCCAATATCCAATGTGCTCTAGTGGTGTCATTAAACAAAATAAACTCCATCCATCCATTCTACGCACATATATATATCGAGAGAGAGAGAGAGAGAGAGAGAGAGAGAGAGAGAGAGAGAGAGAGAGAGAGAGAGAGAGAGAGAGAGATGAGACACATACATACATACATACATACATTCATACATACATTCGTTCATACATACATACATACATACACAAATGCATAACTGGCATGTTTTCAATCAGTGGGGATTTGTCAGTAATACAGGTTCAGTACTGTTGTTTTGTTAGCCGCAATTTCCGTCCATTTCCCTCACTGCACCAGCTACAAACAGATTTAAAATGGCTCTTGTGACAGT